>NC_047678.1:48933142-48955642 GCF_011762505.2 Arvicanthis niloticus
GAATCTGTCACGGACTTATGGCTTTTCTTAAATGGAATCAATATCTTTCAAGGATTTACATTTTAAATAATCTGTGGGTTTTGCCTGTGGTTTTGTTCCTTTTAAACTATTCTCATAAAAGGCAGGAAGTGATGTGTTTAACAGACAGCCCTAACGCCACTCCACTGGAGTACTTATTAACACTTCTGCAAGTTGGCCATTTTTCAATGAGTCAGAACCTGTGGAGCTGAGCTTTCCCAACCATTCGCACATTGATTTTTCTCCTTCCCCAGAGGCAGACATGAATAGGAATCGAGGGCAGTGTTTTACTTTAATTTTTTGTGGTTTATGGTCTCTGGGTCTTGTGTCTCTTAGCGAAGCTCACACAAGATCTGGTGGGTCCATAAATGTCATTTAATTTAACTGTAAATTAATTAACTGTAAATTAATTAACTGTAATTAATGTAGCATTTTTTTCACATACTGAATGGGAGAATGATCTGGGCCATTTTACTTTTCTTGTGCCTTTAGTGTGATTTTTCTGAAGTTGTCATGTTTACCGTGGGCCCTTGGAGATGGCCTTTTTCAGGTTAAAGCAATCTCATAATCCTTTGACTCTAGGTTATACATAAACAAACATAGAACATAGCAGTTGCTCTCTCAACTTTTATTCAGATAGGGGTTTGTTTGCTTGGGTTTTTTTTTTTTTTTTTTTTTTCTTTTTTTTTTTTTTTTTCTTTTTATAATGATTTGCTTCATAGACTCCATTTCCTTATTTCTAAATCTGTAAACACACTGACTTGTGCTTTTCTGTTTTACTGCCTGTAAATTCGCCTTCCAATTTTGGTGTGTTGACTGTTTTTCCCCAATGCTAATTACTGAGGGTGGGCAGCTTTTGAGTGGGAATCTGCTTCCTCTCCTCTGCCCTCCTCTCCGCTATACTCCCTCCCACTTTTCTTACTCATAACTCTCATCTTATTTAGATTCAGGCATCTCCTGATGCCCTGGCCTTCCACCCTGATGATATTGAAGGCAACAGAGACATAATCACAGGACAGTAAGGACTTGGCACCGTCTCAAATTTTTCTGTCCTGTAAGAACACAGCCTTGTAGAAGCCATAGCCCTTGGCAGCAAGCAGCTATTTGCAGACTCTTTACAGAATGTTGTGAGGAACACCCAGAACACTCTGGCAGACCAGAAAAGACACTCAACTCTGACATTTCAAGGCCCCACACTCTTAGGAGCGTAGTTTCAGCCCCCAAATTCCTCTGTGAGCTTGCATTTGTTTGAAAAAATACAAAGGTTGGCTTTTCATTTTAATGTGTTCTAGTGGCTGTGCTTACATGCCATGACTTTTCTAAGGTCTGGCTATTATTTGACTTTTGTATTTTCTCAGAACTTTGTGTGGCTCTATATATATGTAGGATGGGTACTCTAAGAAGCTTCTAAAGTCAGAAAGGAGAAACTGAGTGAGGTCTTACCAGAAGTATAATGAAGAGAAGGGGTTCCAGTGTGGCTCAGTGGTAAAGTACTTGCTTAGCACGGGAAAGGCCATGGGTTTTACTCCCAGCACTGCATATATATTTTCAGTCCCTTTGAGGGCTTTTATAGCTACCACACCCTCCATGTTTTCCTCACTAATGGTCAGGGTTATCAGAGCCACAATCCTACTTCTCCATACCAAAGTTTCTGCATTTATTATGTTTCCTGTTTCTTTAACCATACACCCAACAAAAAACAAATTAAAGAAGAATGTATATATATTACTCTAACATATAATGCACACTATATTACTGAAACATATCATCTATAATATATATTACTGTAATATATAATGTATAACATATTGTTAAAATACCATATTTTATATAATAATAGTATACACACAGCCTCGGTAGAGGAAATCAGTTTTTGTTAGCCTAACCTGATACCTAGGTGAACTGTAATTCTTCCTTTATGGAGGATCCCAAGACTCCATTCCTGTCCAGGTATACAGGGTATTTCTGAAGAAAAGTGATCCATTCAAATGGTTCCTGGGACAATGATCAAGTGCTCAAGAATTAATTGGTAGTTATAAGGATGGCATATGATTCAAACCCTAAGGAATCTATTTAATAATCCTTTTGTGTATTTTTACTCTTGTAGCTTAAGCTTTTCTCTTCTCCATCTGCTTTCACTAGCTATTGTGATGGTGAAATGTTTGTAAATGGCCAATCTATCCACCCTGGATTATACATAAGTCCCTTTTCCATCAGTCCTGGCAGAGGCTAGAACTCATGGATCTCAGGTTGGTAAATTAACTTCACAGCCTTCCCACCTTTTATTTATTATTCTACTTTTAGATTTTATCCACTCTGAGTACCAGTTCTCTGGTCTCTGGATGGCAAGTGTCCCAGAAGCAACTAAACAGAGTTCTAGTTAAACAACTTAATAACTTCCATATTCTTAAAATAATGTGATTGATCTTTTAGAATCTTAAATAATCCTACTGTATCGGTTACATTTTCTCTCTGTGATCAAATACCTAGCAAGAAGCAACATGATGGAAGAGAGGTTATTTTGGCTTGTGGTTAAGGAGATACAACCCATCCTAGTGAAGAAGACACAGCAGTATAGGTATGGCAGTGTGAGCTTGCTCACATCTGGGTGGCTCAGAAAGCAGAAGGAGTTGTGTGCTGCTGCAGGTCAGCTTTTTCTCTTTCCCCTTTATAAACAGTCTAGGACCACAGCCCATGGTGGTGCTATGTACATTCAGTTAAAACTATCTGAAAATGGTCCCAGAGTCAATGAAGCATCAAACATCCACCCTTTAGAATTTCTCCAAGCTGGAGCCTTAAACAGCTAGGGATCTCCCTTTGGATACAGAGTATCTTTCTTGATAGAATGCAAACTTTAAGATTCTTTTCATCAAATTGTTTCACAGTTGCCGGCAACCTGTTTGCTCTTCCCTTCCTGTCTGAAAAGTTAACCACATTATGTTGTTTTTCTTACCAAGGTAAACAGTTTTGTATCATCTTCCGTTCAGATCTCAGTAAACACAGAGAGCAATAGCCACACTGCCCAGCCTGAAATGTTATATTCTCTGATACTGCCTCTGTCTAACAACTGAGATGATTTTTTTTTTTTAAATTCAGGATTATTCAAGTTTTCAGAACTCAAGCAGAAAGCAGCCAGTTTCTCCCAGTATAACATAGAAGCCCTTATGTCCAGTTCCTGGTAGAGTTCTTTGCCTTCTAATGTCCGGTGAGCACCTTACTGCCTGCCTTTATCTCAGCCTTCTGTTCATAATCGCTCCCACCAGATTGGCCAGTTAGGCTCTGCTTGTAGCCTCTGAAGGTTTTTATAGCTACAAGCTGCTCCACGTTTCTCCTGCAAACGGTCAGGGTTACCAGTGCCACAGTCCTACTTCTTGGTACCAAGGTTTCTGCATTTATGATCATTCCTGTTTCTTTAACCATATACCCAACAAGAATGTTGTCTCAAAATTCATAAGATAATTAAGATATAGTCCATTAAAGGAGAGAGGGTTCGGTGGCAGGAGGCATCAGTTTAGCTGTGTGGTGAGGTTTGTTTGTATGTGGCCATCTCAGCAGACAGGATTGCTAGAGCTCAGGTGATTTTGCTTCTCCCGTTATTATTCAGTCTAGAACCTCAATTCATGCAAGCGTACCTCTCTGCTGCCTGTACCCTGGACTACTCGCCTGTCAGACCACCCACCAGACCCTACCTACCTGCCATTGTGGGGTTGGAGGTGAGGTGGTGTGGAATCAACGATTCAGGTGATGCCGGGAACAGGTGAGAAACACTGCAGCAAGCTCATCTGAATGCTGCTTCAAGCTCCTTTAATACCCTCCACCCGTGCCCCATTAGTCCCAAGAAAGCATCTCTTTTAAACAGCAGTTCCCGATTGGCTGTCATTGTCTGTGCCAGCAATCCTTGGTCTCTCAGGCAGTCCTCAATTATGTCCTTCTGCAGTAGATGCCTTTGCAGCTGTGCAGCCCCCAGCATTTATGTAGAGGTGGCCACTGCTGTTTCTCCTACACCTCTCAAAGTTAGGGTGAGTCTTCCCTCATCAGTTCAAGCTCTCTAGCCATGCCCTCAAAGGTAATTCCAAATTCCTCCTAGGTAATTCCAAATCCAGTCAACAGTCGGGTTAACCATCACACCACAGGCTCCAACTCAGCACTTAAATTCTGATTCTGCCATCACTATTTGTTAGTCTAAAGTCCCTAGTCACAGACGACCCCCAGAACTCATGTTTCTTCCACAGCCTCTGAATTAAAGCTAAAAATGAACCGCTGCCCATATAAGTGGAGAGGAATGCAAAGGTGAACCTCCTACTTAGTCACTAACATTCCTAATAATCTGAATAATTTACATGTACTTGTTATAAAATTCTGGATTATCACGCACTCATCTATCTTTCTTGAACTATTCTATTGACCTCAGTGTACAGATAAAGCTTCAGTCTCTACTTGTATTTTGCTAAGCTTAGACTACATTTGAAGAAGACTTTGAATTTTTTTCTGAAATAACCATCTTCACAAAGCTATAACCAGTGACTAGTCCTTATTATGTGTATGTTTGTTACTACCCTTTATCTTGTCTATGTTCCACTTCAACATCTGAGAGACTTATTAACCAACACAACACAAGAGAACCATATGAGACTTTAATTACATTTTTTTATATTTCATACCAATTCACACCACACTATAGCATCACTTTTCAGTTTCTAAGTAGAAAATATTTTATATTGTCTATAATAATGTTTCACTATTTTAGAACAATATTTATAACATATTCTTAAATAACCGTATACCTGAAGCTATAGTGTTTAGTGGCATCAAATATCTGGTTATTTAAGATAGACAGCTTCCTGTTACTATAACAAATACCTGAGATTACATAAATTTCAAAAGAATAAAAAGGAGCTAGAAAAATAGATCCATGAATAAAGTATTTGCTCTGCAAACATGAAGACCTAAAGAGCTGAGCATGGGAGTGCATGCCTACAGTCCCAGTGCTGGGTAGGAACCAAAGGATCCTGGAGGCTCCTAGCCAATGGGTGATCTTCAGGTTAAGTGAGAAACACTATCTTTAAAAATAAGGTAGAGTCATCCAGATGGTAAAACTGAAGATAATGATTACTTACATCATTGGACATAGAGAAGCCAAGCTGGTGCCTGAATAGAAGTTTCACCCATATGGACTTGTGTTCAGGGTACTAGGAGTCACTACTAGAGGAGAAAGGTAAACACCAATATCATCCAGCTACAAACTCTGCGATCTACAACAATGAGCTTACAGCAAGACATCCTTGTGCGTAGTAGGGGCACAAATGTTATGAGAATAACTAACCACTCTCTCGTTGGATTTAAGGCCCAGTCTGTGAGGTAAAGCCCATGCTTGACACTCATAAAGTGGACAAGCACCTGAGACTAGCTAGGTCATGGGCCTAGTGAAAATGTCACTACTATTATTTCTGCTAAAGAAGCATAGCCATAACATGATTCCTGATGACATACTGCTATGTCCATTGATCAGTGCCATGCTCAACCCTCATCAGAGAAACCTCTTGCAGCAGATGGGGTTTAACACAATGAACTGCAACTGGACAATAAACAGGAAGCGAGAGACTTTGCAGCCCTTGTTCTTCAATGGGAGGTTTTCATCAAATTCTCACCTCAAGTCTCAGGGATCTACATGGAAGAGAAGGCAGGAAGTTTGTAAGAGCCAGAGGTGATAGATGACTCCAAGAAATGTTGTCTTCCAGATGTAACAAAACGGATGTACATATGAACTCATAGAGACTGTGGCCTCCTACACAAGGGCTTCACAGGTTCAAACCAGATGGAGTTTGATCACTGAGAGGGAAAGTGAGCACAGGGTCCCACCCTTAACCAAGAAGCTATCTGCAATAGACACCTGGTGGCCAAGAGAAAGATCAGTTTTCTCCAGTGAAATCTCACTGGGATATCAACCACACTCTAGGATAGGCACCATGCCCAGGAATGGTGGCCAATGCAGAATGAACTTATTGGTATTTTTGTGGACCTTTTGCTTCATTTTGCTCTATTTGGGTTTTTTTGTTTGGTTGGTTTGGTTTTTGCTTTTGTTTTTGTTTTGGTCTAATTGGTCTTTTGCTTATTTGTTTTGATTTTGGGGGTTTTGGGGGGTGGTTTTGGTTTTGGTTGTGAGGTTTCTTCCTTGTTTTCTGTTTTTGTTTGTTTTTGGAGAACATAAAGTTGAGTGGGTCGAGAGACAGTGAAGATGTGAGAGGAACTGAGGGAGGGGGAGAAATGATCAAAATATATTGTATGCAAATGTTTAGTAAAGAAGAAAAATGAAAAATACTTAAGACAGCAATAGAGAAAGACACTTGACATCAACCTTTAGACTCACAGGTATACATATACACACACGTACATACAACATACATGTGGATACATGTTGTATGTATGTATATATGTATGTGTATGTATGATATGTGTATATACATACACAGACACACATACAAGAAATGACTAGATCTTTTAAAGGAGAGAAAAGTCACCATTAGCTCATAGTTTTAGAAACAAACGTGTTATCATTGCTCTGGCTGTATCGTGAGCATGTTATAGCGGGGGTGCACGGATGAACAAAACTGCTCAGCTCTTGGTTGGAAAACAAAAGAAAGAAAAATAAGAAGACACATCCTCAATGACCTAAACTTTCTACTCATTACAATTCTTCAACGTTCCACTACTCTCCAGTCATTCAGTGGCCTTAAATTCATAGGTGTGTCTTGGAGTGTAGGGTGATTAATTTTAACCACCATCTTGATGCAACCCAAAGTCACATGGGCAGTCTTGGTGATTATGTAGATCAGGTCAGCCTGGAGGCATGTCTGTGGATGCCAATCTTGATTGAAGTGGGAAGACTCATCCTGAATATGAGTGGCACCAGCTCATGAACTGAATCCTCAACAGTGAAGGAGATAGGCTAAGGGGTAAGCCGGGATGTGTGGCACCATGAAATGGCTGAGTCCTCACCAGTGGAGGAGATGATAGGCTAAGGGGTAAGCCAGGGTGCATGGCAGAATGTCATGGCTGAGCCCTCACCAGTGGAGGAGAAGGTGAGCTGCATGGTAAGTAGATTTGTGTTTGTTCCTTCTGCTCTGAAATGTGGTTGTGACTATGACTTCCCTCATGTGAGGGACTGTGACTTGGAATCGTAAGCTGAATAAACGCTTTCATCTGTATGATGCTATCTGTCAGGAGTCCTTCTCCTGCCACAGAAACGGAAGTAGGACAGTGGTGTTTCAAATTCAAAGGGCAGCAGCAGCATCTTTCTTTCTCATGAGTTCATATCATTTGTTGTTGCGGCCCGAGCTGCCCCACGTTGGGCACCAAAAAAGTTGAGAACTGCTCTACCCCACGTTTGGGGTCCAAAATGTCTTGGACCATTCTGTCAATGTTGGGACCCACACTGCCAAAAGCATTGGGGGCTAAACTGTTAGAGCCTGCACGGCCCCAAGCTGCTCCGGTCAGCAGGTCGGGGTTCAGCAAGAGAGAGAGTGAGGACGAACTCGAAGAATAAAGATCAGACAGAGTGTGGTTCAATCCTGTTTATTCTTCAGTCTCTCTTCCTAGTCCAAGTCCCAAGTTTTTAGTTCCTAGTCCCTAGTGCCTCCAAGTTCTTTCTCCTTTCCAAGCTCCCTTCCAAGTGCCCAATACTTAATACCTAATTCCAAGTTCTTTCTCCAAGTGCCAAGTGCCTAATACCTAATAATTCTTCTTCCTCAATGCCTAATTCCTACTTCAAGTTGTACTGAACTCTTCTGTCTGCCTCTTGCCTTTTATATGTCTCACTTCTAAGTCACACCCTTAGGTCTTATCTCTAAATCTGATCTCTAAGTCACACCCTTAAGTCTCAGCTCCAAATCATACCTTTAAGTCTCACACACCCAAGGAAGGTCCTGGGTATCTAAAACAAGATGTTATCAGAGTGTTCTCAGCTGTTGTAGGCTGATGTAATCAAGTCTCTTGCCAGGGTATCTGGCTCAAGATGGCTGCAAGTATGATAGCCGCCTTCTGTTGGCTCCCCACAATTTGTTGTCTTTTATAATGTGTAAGCTCCTGTGACTGCTATTCCTGGTTGTCAACTTGACTACCCTGGAATGAACTACAATCCAGAATTGGAAGGCACACCTGTGATCCAGATCTTGAGGCTGGAAGACACAAGTTTCTGACCCGGATCTTGACATGGAGATCTTGAGGTATAGAGGCCATGAAAAGCTTAGGCCCAGGCAAGTTAGTACATGCCTTTAATCCCAGGAGACTAAGGCAAGGAGATCTCTGAGTTCAGGGTCATCCAGGGACAAAGCAAGTTCCATATCCAGGCATGATGGTACACACCTTTCATCTGAGCCACCTCAGATTAACCTTCTGCTAGAGGCCTACATAAGAACATTAGAAGAAGGAAGAACCACTCTTCTTTGACTTTCTTGCCAGCCCATCTGTTGGAACCTATTCTACAGAAGACCAGTTGAAACAACCAGCCTTGTGGGACTGAACAACTACTAGATTCTTGGACTTCCTATCAACAGCTGCCCATTGTTGGATTAGTTGGACTACAGACTTTAAGTTATAACAACAATTTCCCTTAATATAGAGACATTCCATAAGTTCTGTAGCTCTGGAAAACCCTGACTAATACAGCTCAACTCAATATCTGAAAAACAATTTATAAACAACATCTGATAATCTGTTAACTTTGAAGAGGTATACTCGGTTTGCTTTCTTTTGGGGAGAAAGAAAAAAACACTTACGTTCAAACGCAATTTTTGAAGCAAAGCAGATATCAGTTTTCTCTTCATCTCTCAGGACCTCAGAGAGGTCAAATTCTCATTGCAGAAAACTCCCCAAAGAGATGGGGCCATTTTTTCCCAGGAGTGGGATGTCAATAACCCAAAACAATAGAAACTTGTGTACATTGTTATAGAACAACTGTTTTTCTCTTGATTCTTTATGATTAATTTTCTAAAATTAACACAAAAGTCATACTATAGGATCATGTGAGATGTTTCAGTACATGTACATGTATAGTAATCCCAAGAGTAAATTTGTCTATCTCTTGAAGCCCTTAGCTTTTAGAAGTTAAAACAGGTAAAATATTTTCTTTAATTCTTCTAGTGGCACGTATTCAACTTCTTTGTGGTCACATGACCATGAAACATCTTCCCAGAATTTACCCCATCTCCCTTGATACTGGTCAAACTTTTCTCGTTCCTCTCTCTAACATCTGGTAAACATCATTCTCCTCTCAGCTCCTATTTGTCATTCTCCAGCTTTGACATGCAGGAGAAATAACTATTTAACCAATGATTAACAACATGTTATATAAAAATAGTTGTGAATATGTTTTGGAATACAGGTGCAATTTGCCAGGGTCTTAAGACAAGGCTTTAAAAATAATTTTGCTTTGTTTTTTAATATCTACATCTCCTCTATGCCTCAAAGGCCTATTTTATTTTTTCTAATACTGTCTTTTGCTATGTTTCTACCCCACTTATAATTTTATTCATATTCAACAAAAGCTTCGTGGCTGACAGAACGAGCCAGATTGCTGCTCACGGCTTATTGATTCCTTTGCACCATATATTACGATCCAGGTGGAAAACTGACATCTGCCATGGTATGGAATGACCTGTGGAGTTGTTTTGTTCACAGAATGTTTCTTTCTAGATAATGGCTGTCTGCCTGTTTTAAATGATCCAAACTGATATGATACGTATCAGTTTAATATTTTAGTCTCCTATAGACATATTCTTTCTGAACCCAGACCATCACAAACAAAAAAAATTAACAAGGGTCACACATTGCTGGAACACATTTTGAGGGAAGACATTCTTTCCCAGGTCGCTGTGTGTTCAGCTGCTTACAGGAGGAACAGCATTTGAGGAACGAAGAGAAGCGCTAACTGAGCGTGCTACAGGGGTCCTATGTGTCTGTTTACCCATAAAGCCATGACCCTGCCGATCCAATCACGCTCAGCTTGTGATGTCGAAGAGCCTCTATCAGTTTAGACAACCTTAAGGGGGAGAATGCGAGCCTAACACAACTAATCTGATCTCCTTGTTTCCCCAATTATCATTATTTTCACACAGTAGAATGCTCTACTTTTCCAAATTAATTTTAATTTATGGCTCCATGTGTGCCTGCACGATTTTCAAAGCTGCCATTTTATAGCTCTATTTTATGAAATTAATTTTACTGGGCATTTTCATGCAGCAGCATGAACCCCGCGGGTGACGTTTTTGTAGCCCTGCAGTAAGTTTGTGTTAGGCCGTATTTTGCTCAGCCGTCTCCTATTTTTATACATTTGGGTCTTCCCTGCTGTGTTTTTGTTTTTGACATCACAAATAGCATTACTATAAACATTTTTAAGTAAATAATTTTCAAAACGGCTTATTTCCTTCCAGAATGTTCCAAAGAGAATTACCGTGCTAAATCATAGCCAATATTTTTACGGCTTGTCACATACAGTTCCAAGAAAAGCTAAAACAACTGGTAATATGATCAGATATATTTTAGTCATCCTCAGATCCAACAGCATTTTGTAATTCATACTTACTATTTCTTATACTGACATCTGAATGTTAATAAAAATTTAGACTCATTAAATAAAGTATTGGGATATGAATTAATCTGCAATGACATCCATTTTTGTTCCCAATTATCCATTTGTTTCCTTTTTAATGAATTATCTAATGGAATACAAGGGTTAGCTATTGTACATTTTTCTAATTTATTTTCAAATTTCAGAAGACAAATTGCTTAACAAGAATGATCAGAGGCCGTACAGGAAAGTGCCACTGCACAGATAGGAAAATATAAGCAATAATACAAAATACATCCAGGAGATATAGCTGCAGATCACTTAGGTTAGCACTCGGTGGTATTAACTCCTGCTGTTTCGGTTTCCTCTGGTTCTGATTCTTTGTGGGTAGATAGAACAGAATCAGAGAGCATTTAGTGAATGTGAAGCTCCTAGTTCCGTTCTCTGCTGCCCCAGAGTCTACTTACTCTACAGACTCACCATGCACTGTTTATTATGACTGCGCACGGCTATGATATTTCTAAGTATATATGCACATTTTAAAATATATGACAAGTTTAGCATAAATTCCAAGTAGTATACAAATGACATTTTCTATGCATTCCATTCTGTAATTTTCCTTTATATGTTAAAATGTATGTTATTTAAAATTTACTCAATTTGAAATATGTAGGTCTAGTTCATTTTAGTGGCTGCAGACTATTCCAAATTATTCGTCATTTCCTAATGGGAAATTACTAGCTTTCAGATATTTTTTCAGTCTACATAGATGATAATTCATAGAACCCACTCTGCACCTCTTCTCTTTCACACACTTTAAATTATGAAATAATTTCTTTCTTTTTACACCTTCCTCAAAGAATAATATCACAAATGTACTTCCCCAAGTGTTAACACTTAACTATTGCTCCTGAGAGATAACTTTTGTCCACACCCTATGAGATAGAGATGTGTGTTTTTCCCATCACAGGTAATCAGTTGTGCTCAAAGCACTTGTGAGTTCTTTTTTTCTACACTAGATTTTTTGTTTCCTGTCTAAGTTTTACATAGATTCAGTTGTGTTTTTGCATTTCTTTCTAGTGATTATTTACTCTTTCACCAAACTAGCCTCACTTATTGCAAGTTCAGTGTCTGGGATAAATACTGCAATCGTTGGTCTTTAGAAACGTCAGTGTTATCCTTCACTTTGTTACATTGTCAGGCATTGCCCTGTGTTGACATGTACACTGACAACATCATCACTGGTCAACTCCATTGTGTGAACTTCATAACGTGTGTACACACACAGGGATGCATCAGCTCAATCCTTCCCTCTTGGTACAGTCAGGAAACACATATGCATGGCATAAAGGGCAGGCTGAGGCAAGTGGAGGGACATGGCACATTTTCCTCACAGTTTTTTGTCTGTTGCTGTGTTTTGTGTTGTTGTCGGGTTTTTGCTTAATAAGTAGAACAACTATACTCTAAAATGAGGCTAAAAATTGAAACTAAAGTATATCTGTCAACCAGTAACATAGTTCTGGTTTGTTGCTTGTTCCGATTTTTAAAAGGCATTTGTCGTGTTTGGTTTGTTTTTCTTTTGTTTCTTTTGTTAGAAACAAGTTCTAACAATGTGTCTAAGTTGGCCTGGAACTCACAGCCCTTCACCTCAGCCTCCAAGCTTCTGACACCACACCTGGATCAACACAGATTTTTATTACCAAGCATGGTGTACTGTTGTCTTAGTCAGGGTTTCTATTGCTGCTATGAAACACCATAACCAAAAGGAACCTGGGGAGAAAGGGCTCATACTCCCATATCACTGTTCATTGTCAGAAGAAGTCAGGACAGAACCTTAAGGCAGTACTGGAGGCAGGAGCTGAAGCCAAGGCCAGGGAGCGGTGCTGCTTACCGGCTTGCTTCATGACTTGCCCAGCCTGCTTTCTTATAGAACCCAGGACCACCATCCCAGGGATAGCACCACACACAATGGGCCAGTAATCATATCAATTGCTAATTAAGAAAATGCTGGATATTATGGAAGCATTTTTTTTTTCAATTGAGGTTCCCTGTCTTTTAGGTGGCTTTAAGTTGTATCAAGTTGACACAAAACTAACCAGTGTAACTGTATAAAACTGCCTTTTTATATGCACTTTGGTGCCTGCAAACATGTGGTCACATCACAACAATGTCAGCGGGACAGCTGTCACTAAGCACTAGGGATTTAGCTCTATTAACAATCATTTTATGCCAGTCTCATATGTGTAGTCCATGTTAAACCAAAGAATATCAGATAGCACATGACTGTGTATTTTAGAACACAGTTATTAGGTTCCAAAGAAAACACTATTTATTTTAGGGGGTAATTTGAGAATAGCTTACTTTACAATATGGGTCCTTAGGCATATCAGGGACACTGAACATCCTGTTCTGAAGCTATATGTATGGACTTGACCTATTCATGGATTCACTATGTCTAAGCCCAAAGCCCATTAAAATTTACAGGTTCAGGTGGTAGGCAGACACCTTTTCTTCTAATTTTTACAGAAGCATGAGAGCCCCTTCCTTCAGTGCAATGGCTCCTGCCCTGTGTGAGCCTTTCAGCTTCCTTTCCTCTCAGAAATGAAATTTTTTGGCCATTTCTTCCTGACTGCAGCCCCAAAGTAAAGCTGAAGGTTTACTTCATCTGTAGTCCTGCTCTCAGTTCTTAAGTTTTGACTGAAAGGTTTTACAGGCTTAAAAACCAAGATTTTATTTTCTTTGCTTTTTTTTCTTGCATTTTTTATTTTTCTTAAAGATTTATTTATTTTATGTATGTGAGTACACATTAGCTGTCTCCAGACACATCAGATCTCATTACAGATGGTTGTGAGCCACCATGTGGTTGCTGGGAATTGAACTCAGCACCTCTGGAAGAGCAGCCAGTGCTCTTAACCTCTGAGCCATCTCTCCAGCCTTTTTATTTCTTATCCACATGTTATCAAGTGTTGAAGCCCAGAGACTATTCTGAAGAATAACTCAGTGTTCCCACAGGACAGAAAATGAAAGATTAAATTGTTTATAATCGTGTTACAAAAATATCAAGTTCTGTCCTTTAGATACATTCTATTCTATGATTGCATTTATTCAAAAGCTATATTCATCATTGATACTTTGCTGTATTTTTTCAATAGCCATGTGTTTATATGCATTTCTGGGCCAGAATAAATAAAGAATTAAAATTGTAACTGTTTTATTGGGGCACTTTTTGTATTTTTGTATAAATGTGTTTATTAGTGAAATTTGTAGGGTGTGTGGCCTTAAGAAGTGACTAGCATGACCCTACAATCTTCTTTTCTGTAACAGATGTCTATCAACTAAGGTTAGAGTGGTGGTTTGGATGAGAATGGCCCCCAAGGCTCACATATTTGAATGTAGTCACCAGGGAGTTGTAGGTAAAAAAAAAAAAAAAAAAAAAAAAACGGCTGGGGAACCCAGGGTTCCTCCCACCACACTGTGGGTAGTCGGCTGGGAACACCCTGGGTTCCTCCAGCTGGAAGTTAGGCCCAGCTGCTCACTAACTAAAGGCCTCTCCACGGCTCCTCATGGTGCAGCCCCAACACACGAGGAAGTCCTTGGGTTTCCAAAACTGGTTTATTGGCATGGCGGATGGTGGATGGATCTGGATGTGCACCCCATAAAACCCAGGGCGGACCTGAGTTAAATAGGGAGGGGAAGAGGGGGAGGGGTTGGGAAGGAATGCTTAATTGGCTCCACCCTCTGGCCTTTCAGGTACCTTATTAGTATGTAAATCTCTCTAGGGCCTGGGGCCTGTTCCTCATGCCCTCCACCTGTGTCCTATGTGACTGAAGGATGAAGGTGGAATGGAGATTAGACCTCCTGACAGGAGCCTGGGTTCTGGGGGCATGGCCAAACCCACAACCCAAGAACCAGGATACCCTTCTATGTTCCAACAGGGAGTGAAACCATTTGAAAGCTTTAGAAGGATTGGGAGTTACGGCCTTGACAGGAGGAAGTTTGTCTGTCACTAGGGATAGACTTTGAGGTTTCAAAAACCTATGTCAGACCCAGTCTATCTCTCTCTGCTTGTGGATCAGGATGTAGCTCTCAGCTGCTTCTCCAGCCCTGGAGTGCCTGCCACCATGCTCCCTACCTACCATGATGATAATGGACGAAGCCTAAAACTGTAAGCTAGCCTCAGTTAAGTGCTTTCTTTTGTAAATGTTGTCTTGGTCATGGTGTCTCTTCATAGCAATAGAATGAGTGACTAGGATAATTACTCAATTAACCTATGTAAATGACCTCATGTATATTGAGCACTAAGAAAGGTCAGAGACACCTGGTATAGTCTCTACATGTTTATTTTCCTATAACTAACCATACTTTGCTCAATTATTAATGTACTCTTTAAATAAATTCATATTTAGTCTTTTCAGTGAGACGTGTGGGTCTTGTCTTTCTTTCTTCACATAATTCTTTCTTTATAAGATTTGTTCCTAGCCGGGCAGTGGTGGCGCATGCCTTTAATCCCAGCACTTGGGAGGCAAAGGCAGGCGAATTTCTGAGTTCGAGGCCAGCCTGGTCTACAGAGTGAGTTCCAGGACAGCCAGGGCTACACAGAGAAACCCTGTCTCGAAAAACCAATAAATAAATAAATAAATAAATAAATAAATAAATAAATAAATAAATATTTCTTCCATTCTCCTTTCCTTCCTTCCTTCCTTCCATTCTCCCTTCCTTCCTTCCTTCCTTCCATCCTCCCTTCCCTCCCTAAGTGACCTCCTTATTTCCCATCAGCACCTCTAAGCACTCAGAACCTCATTGCTGTCTAGGGCAGCAGAGAGCACCCAACCACTGGGTAGGAGGGCACAAAATGTGTCTATGTAGCCTTTGCCTTGGGGTTCAGTGCAGGGATACTCTGGTAAGGTCCCTGCTGATCAGGCCAGCAAGTGCAGATAGAGCCCCTCTATCTGCCCAAGCATCACCCCCTTTACATCAGAGCTGAGTCTTGGCCTGTATTCATGGCACTCTTGGAGTAACACATCTCTCACTCCTGACCTGGTTGCTCAGTCCAGCCTAGCATCATTCTTGGTGGTTCAGGGTCTTCCCATACCTCCCTTCCTCAGTGTTGAGTAGTAAACTCTTCCCAGGCAAGTGCTCACAGAGTTCTATACCATCCTCACACCAGTCAAAAATCTCTACTAGTGGAACAATTTGATGTGATGGTTGGCAGCCTGACAGCTGTAGTGTGGACTTGGACAGACCCTTGGGACAGTGAAGGCCTTTGCAAATAGGACACTTGGGTATAAACAGCTCACCATCCACCTTGAAGCCAAAAAACCACCTATATCATCACTATGACAACATTGATTAGCAAAACATATATGGAATTCCACTTCCTGGGAGATGAACAATGTAGTAAGCCCAGAATTTTGACTTAAAACACATATCAAGATGGTAAAAAACTAGCAATAGTTTGATCTGAATGAGCTCAATTGCCAGACCAGTGTCCACAGACTGAATCTCTGGGAAAGCTCCAGCCAGGATTGCATAGGCTTCTATTCAAGGTGTATCACCAGTAACAGTGAACTTCAGCCACAAGGCAATCAGAGGAGTAAATGGCCCATGATAGTGTCCTCCAGTACTGCATTATTCTGTACCTCTGAACACAACACATCATAGTAGTGTTTACAGATTCAGGAAGAAACAATGAGGAACAGGGGCTGTTCCTTTCATGACTATTCTGCCCAAAATGAAATAGAAATCTCACATTCTTGACCACATACTATTGATGAGTGATGAGGTCTTTGGGCCTTCCTAGTCAGGAAGAGGAGATGGACCATCTTCTCTAGGTATATCCCCTAGGACATATTGAAAAGTAAACCACCTGAAGATCTAGAATACACCTGGTTTGGGTCAAATTCTAACACTGATGCAGGTAACACACCAAGGCTCTTCAGTGGGTCCAGGCTGCTTTGCAGGCTACTCTACCATTTAGGTCATATGACCCAGTAGACTGATGGTAGCAAGGTGCCAGTGGCAGATGAGGATGCTGCTTGGACTCTTTGGCATGATTCCAGAGAGGTGAATCACATGGAAGGGCGCCTTGCAAATCGGAAACATAGTTCTACCGTTATCTTAAGTCAACTATTCTCCCTTTGAGAGATGAGTCTTGATCTGTCATCAAGTCTTAGAGAAAACTGAACATTTGGTAAGGAGTCAAGTTACCATATGACATGAACTCCTCCACCCTCACCTTCATGGAAGGACCCTATCATAAGCTGGGGGTTATCTAGCTCATAAAACCATAACATTAAAAATCCACAACAGTAATCCATCAGCACATAGAAGCAGTCAATGCATATGTGATTGGTCCTGAGCAGGTCACGTGGACTCCAACAAGCTATGTGAAGAAAATGTGCAAATGCCTATGACAATGCTTTCTGTTCCCAAGAATGGCCCAATGACCTCATGGGGTGTGTGTCCTGAGATCAGTAGACTGGGGAGGAGAAACCTAGTGCCCGTTTGCTGCTGATTCTGCATGCTATGTAGAAACACTATAGAAGTGAACAGCCCCATCCTGAGAAAACCATGAAGGATACTAGTGGAGAGAAATATTTACAATGGGGAGCACTTTGGGCAATGTTTATGGTTTTTTGAAAGGACAAGTGGCCAGATTTGCAACAAGCTGCAACCAATGCTTTAATTGATTGGTCATGGATTTGGAAGAAACATAATTGCAAAATTAGTTAAGAACTATACATTTGTACTATCATATAAGTTTGGGGGTTTTAAAAGATCAAGCATTCCTCTAAGGAGTTTGGGGAATTAGAATGTCTGTGGTTGTGCATAGAATAGTTATATCCTGTTAGGCAATCTTACTACCTTATCATTGTTTTCATTAATTAAACATAGCAAAAGGAGGCATGATTGGTTGTCGATTGGCAAGGGGTAACCTCGTAACACTTAGTCTTGGTTGTCTACTTGATTAGATCTGGCAACAACTAAAGGATAAACAAATACTTAGGAAAAATTTTCTCAATCAAGTTATTTAAAGTAGCAAGAGACACCCTAAATTTGGCTGGTATCTTCTGGTGATAGCCTTGACAAAAAGGAAATCTAAGAAAAGAAAAAATTGCTTTTGGCTTTTTTGCCCTTGCAATATGCTGGTAAATTCATTTACTGTGTTGGTGCCATAGCCATTACTGCTGCATTTCTTCTCTGATATTAGAATACAGTTTCTTTAGTTGTCCAATGTTGTCTGAATATGGCTCTCCAGAAATTCCAGGCTTTCAGCTTCAGGTTGGGACTGCTAAAGTGGCTAGCCTCACAGACTGAGCAGGTGCTGAGTTCTCAGCTTCTCCGGGATGAGACAGACATTGTTGAAGTACTCTAAACACACCTTGTAAGACAGTCTAGTGAGCCCCCTTTTAATAGATAGTTGTACACATTCTGTTTGTCTACAGAGCCTGACTCTCCAGTGCAAGCAGACTGAGTGGACCTGGGCATAACTGGCAGTCTACAATCAGGGAATAATAATGTAAGAACTTCCAACTGTGGAAATGGGTACAAATAATCACATACATGTTAAAAGTCTATCTAGGACTAAACCACCAACCAAAGAGTACACATGGAGGGACCCACGGCTCCAGCCACATATATATCAGAGAATGGCTTTGTTGGTATCAATGGGAGAAGAGGTCCTTGGTCCTGTGAAGGCTTGATGCCCCAGTGTAGGGGAATGCCAGTATGGGGAAGCAGGAGTGGGTGGGTCAGTGAGGAAACACCCTCATAGAAGCAGGGGGAGGGGGAGAGGAGGGGGGACTTAGGGGGGAACTGGGAGAGGAGATAACATTTGAAATGTAAATAAAGAAAATATCCAATAAAAAAACTAAAAGTCTACTTAGTAGATAGAGTTCAAGACCCAGTCAAACTCTCAAAGTCAAAGGTGGAGAGAAGATTCTCTTAGAAACAAGAGGTAAGAGGTGACCCCAAGCAGTGGCCTGAGATCACATTTATTTAAGGAAAAAGTCCCTGCCAGGACTTGGAGTGGCAGGAACTAGCACAGGAAATAGGGAAAGCAAACAATGGCAAACATGGCAGATGCGGCAATCATAGTTACATCCAACCAAGCCAATGATAAATGCTGTCCCCCAAACCAAGATGGAGGGCTCCTGTTATTCACACAGACAGACAGACAGACAGACAGACAGACAGACAGACACCCTCCCTTCCCCCACTCTTTTCCTCCTTTCCTTCTCTCGCCTTCTCTCTTGTCACCTTGCACTCCCTGGGCTATGTTTGCTGACATGCCGACAGTTCTTCCGAATGCACAGGACTATACAGTAATGTCCAGTTCACAGCACTGCACCGTTGCCTATTATTGAAAGGAGATAAAAACACCAAATGGCTCAATCTAGTTTATTTTTATGCGTGAGAAAAGTTACTCCATTTTATTTTACTTTAGGCTCTTAAAAAGATAGAGCGTTAAATGATGATAATACTCTTCACAACTTACCCAGTCCTGGAAGAGCCTTAAAATGCCTTTCCAGGTGAGCAGATGTCAATAGAACAATAGGTAGACAAAGGATGTTCACAGTTACGACTCTGTATGTTGTGAGTTTCTTTTTCTACACTGCTATTTTATCCTGATATTCATACATACATGAATCAGTGTGCCCTTGATATAAGTTGGTATTAGGACAGCATAAGACAGTAACAAGAGGGCCAACCTAAGTGCACAGATGGTTTTCACTTGAATAACCTTGGGAAGACTTATTTGACTCCCTCAGGCAGCTCCTGCCTCCAGCTTCCTGCCCTGTTTGAGCTCCTGTCCTGACTTCCTCCAATGATGGACTACAATGTGGAAGTATAAGCCAAATAAACCCTTTCCTCTCCCTCTCCAGATATTCATAAATACTTCTGTAAAGTCTGTGAGGAAGAACTCACTATGCTCTAAGAAAGCGCTCTCCATTCTCCCTTCAGTGTTGTTAGGGTTAGCTTTGCTGGATAAACTTCTGATCAAACAGTCTCTTGATTGAATTTCTCCTTCAAGAAGACCAGAACTGAGGGCCTCTATCCCACCTGATATCTGTCATTACTGTAATTTTGTTTTGTGTTTCTTTTACATAAAAAGAGTAGATCATATTTTTCTGAATTTAAGGATCTTTTTCTAATTACTGACCTGTGCCTCAGAACCATAAGAAAATAAGTATCTTTTTAAAATATTTACTTTATTTATCTTTATTTCATGTGTATGAGTGGTTTTTTTCTGCATATCTGTAAGTGCACTGTGTATGTGTGCCCAGCACCCCCACAAGCCAGAAGGGGCTGCTGGATCCTCTAGAACTGGAGTTGTATATGGTAGTGAGTTGCCATGTGGGTACTGGGAAACAAAGCCAGGTTCTTTGGGAAAGCAGCAAGTACCCTTAATTGCTGAATCACCTCCCTACCTGATTTTAAAGTGAGCGAGTTTGTGATGAACCTTAAAGTGCTTTGGAAGCTAATATCTCTGAGAACTGACTGTGAAAAGCAGCGTCATTTTCAAAGGCCATGTAGGCATACAGATGCTAAGTAACATGTTCCATTTTCAGACTGTAATTTGATTAAGATCATAAAAATATTATTAATTAATTATGGCTGTCCCAGAGATCAAACCCAGAGATGATAGCACACTAAGTTTTGAGAAACAATGATTGAACTTCAAAATAGATGAAAGACATTCAAAATAGATGAAAGACATTCAAAATAGATGAAAGACAACATATGGACAGAGGTCCATATGTTGAGATGAAGCAAGACACAATGTCTAGAGCAGCAGAGGACACAGGAAATGCAGCCATTATTAAGCCAAATGGCTTTTAAGGTTTTATTGTCAGAACATGACCATGTCATCCATAG
Organism: Arvicanthis niloticus; assembly: GCF_011762505.2. Taxonomy (NCBI): domain Eukaryota; kingdom Metazoa; phylum Chordata; class Mammalia; order Rodentia; family Muridae; genus Arvicanthis; species Arvicanthis niloticus. Next base: position 48,953,604 of record NC_047678.1, read on the forward strand.
CCCCTACCTGTGAGATGCATTATATAATTGGAAATATGGCCAACACATTAGGATATCCATGTCAATATATCAGTCCTCTATGGAGCAGAAGTGCATAGATTTCCTTAAGGATATTTTACAAACCTCTGAAATGTGTGCAGCATATGCATGGGACATTGGAGTTTGGCATTAAAAGGACCACAATATCCAAACTCTCCTGCATGTGTACTGCATGTGTACACATGCATGTGTTTCCTGTGATACCAAGAATCCCATACGAAGAACATATGTCCATGGAGTTTAGCTTATGAAATAATATCTTTAACAACAACAGAATGAACCTGCAAAACAAAATAATTCATTTAAAACAAAACAAAAAAAATGACTATAGCATATCCAAGGAGGTCTGGACTGAGGGAGAGAAGAGAAATATACAAGACCACTGTTTTTATCACTTATCACTTCCTGTTTACAGTTTTTCAGGAGTTATTTTATTTTTAATTAGGTGTGGGGGGGGCAAATAAAAAGAAAGAGAAAAACAACCAACTATCTTCACAAACATTGAGTTATTCATTCAGTTTATGTCTGGTTATAATTTATCATGCTAAATAATAATCACATAGACTCTGGAGCTAAAGAAAGATATATTCATTATATGCTTTTAGCCTATCACACATACATTATTATAATATTCATTATAAATTTACACATATAGACAAGTTATTACTGATTGTTAGAACATGTATAACTATGGGCTGGAGAGAGTGCTCAGTGCTATAAACACTTGCTTCTATGGCACAGAATCTGGGTTCAGTTCCCAGGACAACTCATAACCTTCTGTCACCCCAGTTTCAGGTAATCTGATACCCTCTTCTGGCCCCCAGACTCCTGCATACCAATGGCACACATACAGACAAGCAGGCACACATACATATCACATAAATAACAATGAATAAGCAGTTGAAGCTGGAGAGGTGTTTCAGGGGTTAGAAACACGACTTTGAGAGGATCTGAACTCGGTTTCTGGCACCCACGATGGGCAGCTCATAGCTGCCTGTAGTTCCAGCTTCAGAGGAAGCAGACACGCCTAGTTTTTGTGGGCACCTGAACTCACATGGTGCACATATATTCATGCACACGTGCACATACGCACATACTTGCACACACAAAACATATGCATGCTCACATGCACATGCAAAATAACAATACTAAAAATCTTTACAAAAAGGCCTGCAATGAACAGGTGACAGGATCCTCAGAGGACTCACCAACTAAAAGAATAATGAGTATAATATTGACATAACTGTGTGGATATGGCTGTATTGACATGGCTGTGTGAATATGACTGTGTGGACATGGCTATGTGGACATGGCTATGTGAGCATGGCTCTATGGACATGGCTATGTGAACATAACTGTGTTGACATGGCTGTATGAATAAAGCAGTGTGAATATGGTTGTAAGGATATGGCTATGTTGATATGGCTGTGTGGATATGGCTGTGTGGATATGGCTGTGTGGATATGGCTGTGTGGATATGGCTGTGTAGATTTGACTGTGGTTACATGGCTGTGCTGACATGGCTATATGGATATGGCTGTGTGGATATGGCTGTGTGGATATGACTGTGTTGACATGGCTGTGTTAACATGGCTGTATGGATATGGCTGTGTGGATATGGCTGTGTTGACATGGCTGTGTGGTTATGGTTGTGTAGATTTGACTGTGTTGACATGGCTGTATGGATATGGCTGTGTGGATATGACTGTGTTGACATGGCTGTGTTGACATAGCTGTGTGGGCTGGCTATGTTTGACATAGTGCAATATGCACATAAATAGTAAAAAAAAAAAAAGAACATAATGGGTGAGTAATGTTTATGTTCCTAGAGGCAAGAAGCACATTGATTAATTGTTTAGATTGTGGAATAAAACTGTTTGGGTTGAAGTTCTGCCTCCACAGGGTGTTTGCCTCTTGAACTTAGAAATAGCACCTCATGTCTCCTTGCCTTATGTTCTCTTGGTTGGGGCTGAACATGTTGCCTGTTTGTGTAGCTTGTG
>NC_047678.1:48960642-49055500 GCF_011762505.2 Arvicanthis niloticus
TTGAACAGGATGTGGGGAGATGGTTACTGCAGACTCTTGGAAGAGAAGCATGCCTCACTCAGACTATGTGGGAGAGGGGATTGGAACTCTGTCCCCCACTTGGATGGAGGCTTCCTGCATGGCTGTGACAATGGGGTGTATTCCCAGCCATCCTTTTTCTGCAGCATACACTAAGACATTCCCCCAAAGGAAAAATGTTATTTGCACTGTGGATCCCAAGAAATACATGGAGAGCCAAATTAAGTTATCATCAGAATCTGCTGATTATAGAGTGGGAATAAATATTCCTGTGATAACTGCACTTGATTTTCTCGATTGGTCTACAGCACATTCTTGCTACAGTTCAGCTGTTGTTTACAACAAATACCCAGTGGGGCCACAACACTTCTGGAGATAGGTAATCCCTCAGCCTTCTCGAAAGAGCTCTGTCACCTTTCAGAAGCACCAAATGTTCCCACTCAAGCAAAAATGAAACTGGCAGCCTCTTGCCTGTTCTTTGCATAGTTCAAATCACAGAAAACCCCTGAAGCAATCATTTCCTTGACAACTGTTCGTATATTCTACTCAGTGACCTGGAAAAGCTCTATCTGGGCCACTTTGTGACATCCCCATTCCTTTCCCTGTTCTCTTGGATCCTATAAGGCCATGATGAAACTCTGGCAAAACAGACTTCCCTAAAGCTGTTTGTTGGCTACATCACCAACAGCAAAATGGTCACACATGTATACCAAAGCAACATCAAACACCCAAGATAGAAATGTCACTTAACGCTTTAAGGTGTTCTGCATAAATGGACTGCAACTTTAAAACAGAAATCAATTACTAAATTCTATGTCCAGACCGTACCTCTTGGGTCTGCCTGTCCTAGGTTGCATAGAAGATGACACAGGTAAAGGAAACCCCCAGAGCCAAGGAAGGCTTATGGCAGAAGCAGCCACCACCCATGGAGAACCCACTCTACTCAGTTATGTTAACCAGCTTCCTCTTATTATAATGAAATACCTCAGACCATTAGCTCATAAAGACAAAGGATTCTTTTGGCTCATTGTTTTAGACATTCCTGTCCAAGATCATATGGCCCCATTACTCTGGGCCTCTGGTAAACCAAGCACAGTGCTACAAACATGTCTTAGACTGTATTGCTCATCATGAGCCTGAAGGAAGACAGACAGACTGGGGTCCCCAGTGGCACACTTTAAACAACCTAAGGACTTCCAGGTGAGCCTCCAAGTCCTAAAAGTTCACACAACTTCCAGAAATTGCCACTTAGGGGACCAAATATTCAACATATAGATCTATGGGGGAAACCACTTAAGTGTAAACCTTTGCAGAAGTGAAATCTGTATTGAAGACTCTTAACTCTCCTGTTGCCAATCTGTTCTCTCAAATTTAAGTTGCGCTTATGACTACTGTGATTGTCAACTCAACATAATCTAGATTCATCGGGGATATAGGTCCCTAGGGTTGCCTGTGATGGGTTATCTCAGTAACCTTAACTGATATGAGAAGAACCATCTTGACTATGGGCAGGACTGTTCCCAAGGTAGAAGAGCCTAGACTGTATAAAATGGAGGTAATAAGATGAGCACTGGGAAGCATTCGCCTCTCTGTTTCTTGACTGTAGATGTGATTCCAGATTCCAGAAGCCGCTGCTACCTTGAATTCCCAGATAGGATTGACTGAACTCATGAACTATGAGCCAGAATGAATTCTTTCTCCTGTATGTTGCTCTTGTTAGAATATTTTATCATAGCACGGGGGTGGGGTGGGGACACTATGGCAGCAACTCAGATAAGACTAAATCTCCCAACTTACTTCTAACTTTAGACTTGCATCTGAACTAAAAGTGATATAAGAACCTTCTGTCTCAAAAGGAAAGACAGAAGTATTTCACTTGAAGTTTTTCTTGCCACATTGTCCAGAGAGTAGACAGAACTAGAAGTAGTGTCATAGATCATAAGCTAGATGCGATGCTATGATCTAGACACCATGCTAGAAGGAGAGCAGAAATAACAAGCTAAGGTCCTAGTTATCCAACATTATCAAAGTATCTCTGCCTTGGTTGTACCCACACTGCCATCATGTAAGGCACAATCTTTTGTGTTCGCATTGCCGTGTAAGGCATAATCTTCTGTGTTCATGATGTCATGTAAGGCATCGTCTTCTCTGCTTGGAGCCACTGGTATTTTCCCTTTGTTATTTCTGTTAGACTTAATACTACAGTTAAAATAAATCAAAGGCTGGGACTCTGAAAGATGGATGTCTTAGTCTGTTTTCTGTTGTTATAATGAGTATCGCCAACTGGGAAATTCACAAACAATATACATTTGCTTGGCTTGTGGTTCTGGAGATGGAGAAGTTTAAGCTTATGATAGTAGTATCCAGTAAGTGTCTTCATGTTGAATCATAGCATGGTAACAGGGCAAGCTTATAGTCAAGACAAGAGCACGGAGGTGAATGAATCCTTCATATCCTGAGAAAATTACTCACATTGCTAAAAATGCCATTAATCTGTTCGTTCCCCAGAGCAAAAGCCTCAATACCTAATCAGCTCTGTAAGGAGCCACCTCGTTATGCTCTTTCAATGACAACATATTTTTACCACCAGTTTTCTTTCTTTCTTTTTTTTTGTTCTTTTATTGGGTATTTTCTTTATTTACATTTCAAATGTTATCATCTTTCCAGGTCTCCCCTCTGGAACCCCCATCCCATTTCCCCTCCCCCTACCTCTCCACCACCCACCCACCCACTCTGGCCTTCCCACCCTGGCATTCCCCTACACTGGGGCATCGAACCCCCTCAGGCCCAAGGGCCGCTCTTCCCACTGATGTCCAATAAGGCCATCCTCTGCTACATATGCAGCTGGAGCCATGGGTCCCTCCATGTGTGCTCTTTGTTTGGTGGTCCAGGTCCCGGGAGCTTCAGGTGGGTCTGGCCAGTTGACATTGTTGTCTCCCCCATGGGGATGCAAACCCCCCCTCAGCTCCTTTAGACCCTTCTCCAACTCCTCCATTGGGGACCTCGCACCCAGTCCAGTGGTTGGCTGAGAGCATCTGCATCTGTATTTGTCAGGCTCTAGCACAACCTTTCAGGAGGCAGCCACATCAGGCTCCCATCAGCGATCACTTCCCAGCATCCACAATATCCTCTGGGTTTGGCAACTGTATGTGGGATGGATCCCCAGGCATCACCAGTTTTCTATGAGACATCAAACCACAGCTTAGCTCTATCAGGTTATTTTAGTTATAAACAAGAGAACAGAACATTAATTAAGGTTAAAAATGGTAATTACCTACCCCTAGAAGCATGGCAGCCGTGGCTGCTGCATCACATGTATAAAATCAGTAGGTAGCAGAGAAGAGAATGACTACGACTATGATCAGCGTTCTGACCTTTGAACACCTGAATGATTAGTATCCTTACATTCCCTTAAAAACATAAAAAGCAAAAAAGCAAGAGCCTGAGATGAGCAACAGTCAGGCACTATGCAGGCTGGGTAGGGAGAAGTAGGTCATGCCTAAGATGATCCTTGCCCAGGATCATAGCACTCCTGAGACCATTCCTGAAATGGCCCCAGATACTCAGACACGCCAGGCATCACTAAGAGGAGCAAGTAAGTGGTGGAGAGATGGAAGAGGAAGATAAAGAGAAGGATGAGGATGCAGTGAAGAAGAGGCAGGACTGGAGACTCAGGATAGTAAGAAACAGTCTGGTGTAAGTAGCTGGTAATACCACCTGGGACCACAGTGGAATCCTGGTCTGTCCTTCCACTTGGGTCACATCTGAATCCATGGACCTGGGACCACAGTGGAATCCTGGTCTGTCCTTCCACTTGGGTCACATCTGAATCCATGGACCTGGGACCACAGTGGAATCCTGGTCTATCCTTCCACTTGGGTCACATCTGAATCCATGGACCTGGGACCACAGTGGAATCCTGGTCTATCCTTCCACTTGGGCCACATCTGGATCCATGGACCTGGGACCATGGTGGAATCCTGGTCTGTCCTTCCACTTGGGTCACATCTGGATCCATGGACCTGGGACCACAGTGGAATCCTGGTCTGTCCTTTCACTTGGGCCACGTCTAGATCCATGCACCTGCAGTACAGGGATCTGTTACTACCAAGGCTAGGCAGACAGTCCCTGATCTGGGCTACCTGATGACATGTCGTCTGAGTGCTGTGCAGAACTGGCTCCACCCCCTAACCTGGTTATCATAGGAGAGCTGGCTCTGGGGACATGAGAGCAGAAGAGGCTGACCCTGAGACCTGGCCATGCCACCTGTGTGGCAGCATGGATGAGGAAGAGACACTTTCCTATCCCCTACTCACTCCCCAGCTGGGACAGGCAGGCAGAACTGGCCCTGAAATCATGAGAGTAGGAAAGCTCCTGTAGCTGCCTGCAACTACAGTTAACCAGGTTCTCCTGAGAGGAAGCCTGGGAATTAACAGGAAGGCGAGAGAAACATGGGGCCAAGACAAAGTATTCTGATCAAGGCCCGAAGTTTAATAATTTGCTTTCACATATAAAGGGGAAGCCCCACCCTCAGAGTCTCTTCTCAGTTCAGCCCAGGGGCTGGGCAAGGAGATAGCAGTCCTGAAGGTGTCAAGGCTAGCTCAGCAGGCAGTCCTTTCTTCTTAGCTCGGTAGCAGACTCCAAGGCACCAAGGCTGGTAATGCAGTGCATCTCAGGTCCTACTATTGCTTGGTCTATTGTGGTAAATGACTTTGCAGGCCTGCTCAGGCCTGGGGGAAGGGCACAAGCTCTCCCTGCCCCTCACTAGCTACAGTACTTGGGAGAACGACCCTGCACCTTGCCTGGGCAGCCCAATAAAGCTGACCCTGGTTGTGGAGACAAGTATGAGACAACCTAAGGATGTGAGCATTGGAAAATTGGCTCCAACACTTGACTGCTATGCTGTGACATGGACAAGGAGGGATGACCTCCCCTCTTGCCCCTTGTTGCCTACAGCTGCACAGGAGCTGGCCCTGAGACTCACCTGCTACATCACTTGGGAGAGCAGACCCTGCACCTCACCTAGGCAGCACAGGAGAGCTAGCTCTGGATGTAAGGGTTGAGGATAAGCTGGCCCCTAGGGCATAAGAGTTGAAGAGCTGGCCCTGACTCTTGTCTTCTGGGCAGCAGCATAGATGAGGGAGAGATGCCTTCCTCACCTCCCTCATCCCTAGCTATCTTTGACAGGAATAGCTAGAGCCAGAGAGCTGGCCCTGGGGTCATGAGATTTGTAGAACTGGCCATGTCCGTTACCAGCTACAACATTCAGAAGAGTGGGCCCTGCACCTCTCGTGAGCAGCAGCGTAGAGCTGGCTCTGATAGTGGGCAGAGTATGGGCAAAGGGGTATATTGTCGGATACACTGTGACACTAAAGCTTTCACATGAGAATTGTTTTCTCTGTAGAGAGAGAAGTTGCAAGAATGGGGGGGTGGGTACAAGGGAAAGGGAAGATGAGCGGGGTTGGAGTTCATGATGTAAATTCACAAAGAACCAATAAAAAGGTTTTTTTTTTTTTTTTTTTTTTTAAGGTAATAGAAAAAGTGTCAGAGGATAAGGATGAAATGAAAATTGCTGAGATAATTTTGTAAACATGGAAGTTCCCGTGTGCCAGTGCAGGGGCCTCCTTTGACTGGATAGAGAGAGAACCTCGAGCTTGTGGATGTACCTCAGCTCCTACTTCATAGACTAGGACCTTGAGGTTAAAACTGTGGAATGAGCTGAAAATCTTTTCTCTGTCCTATGGAAAGATCAGTGAAGAAATCTATAGTTATTTGACTTGTGATTAAATAGGAAACTACAGTTTTTAAAGTGACTGGTTACTGTTAAGTGAAGATGACTGTGAGTCTGGAATATTGACTCTCAATTTCACATGTCCTACATACAATATAGTCTTGCTATAGTGCAGTTCTTACAACAGGGCACCAGTTATGGTAATGTACTACTTATAATAGTGTACTACTTGTAGTAGTAGTGAGCTACTTACAATGGTGAGCTGCTAACAATAGTGAACTACCTACAATAGTGAGCTGCTAACAATAGTGAACTACCTACAATAGTGAGCTGCTAACAATAGTGAACTACCTACAATAGTGAGCTACTTACAATGGTGAGCTGCTAACAATAGTGAACTACCTACAATAGTGAGCTGCTAACAATAGTGAACTACCTACAATAGTGAGCTGCTAACAATAGTGAACTACCTACAATAGTGAGCTACTTACAATGGTGAGCTGCTAACAATAGTGAACTACCTACAATAGTGAGCTACTTACAATAGTGAACTGACATTCAACTTTTGTATTTTTTTTCTACAGTCAGATCAGAAAACATAATCAATGATTAGGTAATCCTAAAGAATAGTTACAATAACAAGCAAGAGGGGCTATTTTAATCTGTTTTCATGTTAATAGTGATTTTTTACAATTATCTTTAGAAAGATAATCAGAGCTGTGCTCTGAGAATCCCGTGGGGGGTATTTTTGTGACCCATGTAAAGATGAAATGAAGACTTTGGCAACTCAAGGAAAATGTTAATGACAAAATTAATTAGAAAAATATTCTATGTTCCTGCTACAATTGAGTCAGTACGTTTCCCATTTGTTGATATTAAAACACAGGATATTATCTGAAAATAGTTTCCTTATAATAAGAAGGCTGAAGTAAACGTTAACATTGCATCATCAAAAGTGTGTTCTGTGGTTTTGGTTTTTCTCTGTGTAAAGGATTTCCATTGTTTTTTTATTAAAAAGAACTTTCTACTCTAGTTCCATGGTTATATAGATAACGTGTGTGAACTGTTTTGGTTTCAAATATTTACTGGTCTCTGCTTAAAGCCCCTTTACTTCTAATCCATAAGCTTTTAGAAACTAGAGTTTTAATTTTTTGTTTTGCCTTGTTTTTCGAGACAGGGTTTCTCTGTGTAGCCCTGGCTGTCCTGGAACTCACTCTGTAGACCAGGCTAGCCTCAAACTCAGAGATCTGCCTGCCTCTGCCTCCCAAGTGCTGGGATTAAAGGCGTGCACCACCACGGCCCAGCTGAGTTTTCATTTTTATATACTATTTGTGTGTGTCATGTATGTGCTTGTTAGTGTGTGTGTGTGTGTGTGTGTGTGTGTGTGTGTGTGTAACAAATGCCATAGGTTGACATCATGTGTCTTTCTTTGATCACTCTCTACATTAGGTTTTGTTTTGGTTTTGTTTTGCTTTGTTTTTGACAGGTTCTCTCACTGAACCTTAACCTCATCAGTTTGCTCAGACTGGCTAGCCAGTGAGGTTCAGAGATGTGCAGCCTCAGGAATTACACGCACGTGTCACCGTGCCTGGATTTTTATGTGGGCTCTGGGGATCCAAACTCAGGCTCTGAAGTGTACATGGCAGGTGCTTCACGCTCTCCATCCCTAGAACCTGCTTTACATTGTCTCACCAAGATGTTGTGACACTAGATACACATGGGTAATTTTTGTCTTATATATTATAAAAATTAAAATGTGTAATGTCATACTTTAGCTTTAAATTGCAAAACATAGAAAACATAAATTACAGACATTGAAAAAACAAAAACATTGGAGGGTTCAGTGCCCAGTACATATGAGGCCCTGAGTTCCATTGTCAGTACAACACACACACACACACACACACACACACACACACAACTAAACTGTGATTATGTACTCCAGGAAACACTTTTTAGAGCATCTAGGATAGGATAAAAACCTCCATGAATAGTCAAAAATCAGCAAACTTCAAGAAATGCTGTTGAGAATTTAAAGGTTAATTTCCATAGTTAAGAAGTATATAAGAAATGTGGGAGCCATGGTGAGAGACCATCAGACAGATAGAAGGAGGGGCAATCTTCCATGTTAGATCTGGATTGATGGAGGAAACATGGAAATAAAGAAGAGACTCACCTCTATAGAAACAGGCTGTCCTTTTATCAGAACAGTGAAGGGCAACGAAGAGGCCCTCTGTCCAGCTGCCTTATTTCTAAGTCCTGAAAAATGCCCAGAGTGACAAGAAGACAGTCAAGTTGAATGACTTTGTCAGAGGTCACCCCGGCCACCTGAACCAGCACTGTTATGAGTTTTGGGCCCAGACCTCTCCAACCGCTTCCAAGACAGCAAAAGAAGCATCGTAGAAAGGAGGTTGATCTAGGAGTGGTGATAAAACTTAACAGATGCCAAAGGTCCAGAATGTAAGTCAGTTATATAACAACATCCTTGTAGTGTGTAATACATCAGTGACACATAGAAACTGAGACTCTTCATCCTATTGCAGTTTTACTGAGAGTGCAGTCAAGTTGGAGCAATTTTTGCTCTTATTAGAAGAAGAAAACCATCTAAGGAACCCTTCAGGCTTTGTTGTGTTTGCTAACAAGACCACTGATTTTTGTCACTGCTATCAAACACAAGATATATGGCCTTGGTTTGTTAGAAAGAACTTCAAACAGTGTCTTATGGGCCAGCATAAATTCAGAATTGGCCATTAGATCTCCCCTATTACAACCTATAAGGGAAGGTTAAGAAACAAAGTTAATAAGAGAAAAAATAACATTCTGATTAACCTAGGTTTGTTTGTTCAGTGGGACATAAGAAGAGAAGGTAACTGTGTAATGAGCTGTTTTCTGTGTCAGACTCCACTGTAAGGAGTGAGTACCCAGAAGCTTCCTAAGAGGAGTCCGTTAAAATCAGCATCTAACTGGCAGTTTAAAAGAGAAATTCAATCCTACTGAACCCTTTTATAGCACTGTCTAGCAGGGTCCCAAGGACGTGCTTAGACAGCCCGAATAATTTCCCATCCCTGTGTGTGTGATGACAGAGTGCCTGGCAGCTTCCTCTAGCCAGGAAACATGGATGCTTAGGAGCTGAAGGACACAGGGCATCTGTGAGAAGTGTTCCACAGTGAATAGAGGTAGCTTTCAGATTTGCCCTCATCTTTTAAGAAGATGGCCAATTTTTCTCAGGTGTGGATACATTATAGTGCTGAGGTAAGCGACAGTCTGGTCCTACATCTGGGAAATGCATAGACACACACACACACACACACACACAAAAAGAATCATTAGTGGGAAATTATATAGTTAAGTGTAACATCTGAGGACTGTAGTTCCTTGTACATTTTAAGAAACACACGAATCATTTTAATGTCGTATTTCCTGGCTTTTGTTAAAGACTACATACATACTCAAAAGGAATTTCTGTTTTATGGAGTTAAGGCCAATTGAGGATCTAGTTGTTGGGGGTCATAATCCTTGGGGCTTGTGAGGAACCTCGGGCTCCTGGAGCCTTTCTTTACTAGCTGTTCCTACGTGAGGATACGTCAAAGTCCTTGTGTGTACTGAGTGTGGCTTTCCCTGACTTTCTATATAAACTGGATGCTGGTTAGAATTCATCAGGTGGAGACTCCTTGAACAGGTGACTTCCCCCAGTTACAGGGCATTTCTAGAAATGGTCCACAGTTTCTTGGACGGTAAGAGGGTAAGTATTTTCACTTTTAGTGAAACATTTTAATGAAAAATATATTTTTAGGCCCTTTGACCATACGAGAATAGCTTCCAGGTACAGGTATTAAACACACAAATAGACAGTTACACCAGCCCAGTGCTTTTCAACACCTGTGTATAATTAATATTTTATATTTCAATATAACCAAAATTTATAGTTCAATAACCAAAATTTTAAATAGATGATTAGAAATACATTTCAGCCAGTTTGTGTAACTGTTGATCTTTGACCCTAAAAACTATATTACCATATATATCATCTCTAAATCTCACTCTCATTTATCTTAAAAAACTTAGAACTTTATAACTTTTGTAAGTCAGGAGCCATCATAGGACAAGCTTATAACTAGCAGGTAATTTTTCTGAGATGGTCTGCCTCAGATTAAAATAATTCATGATAGATTTTCTCCTATAGTCAAGGCCCAGGAGAAAATCATTTTAGGAAAGGTTCCTGATATTAATATGCTTTTCCTGTTGTTATTATTAAACATATATGACAATCACTAGGTATCAGCCCACTCTTTTGAGCAGTTCTTTGAAGATGTACTTATAGTCATGCAATATAAACACATAGATGAGTTCTCAATTCTTTATGATGATCCTATAAGAATTCCCAAAATTATGTCAGTATTTACTAAGTCCTTTTATAGTGCTATTAACTCCTGTTGTGATAGTCAAAACTGCAATGAGAACTCTACCAATCTCCAATGTATCACCAGCTAATTGCCTCTTAAATAGTAACCAGACTTTCTACTACTCAAAGAACATTCCAAGAAATTGTAAAACCATTAACCAAAGAACATTAAAAGGGGAACTAACAATTTATTTTAGGTGCTAGGACAGAAGATAAAATATTGACTGGGTTTATCTATACAAAACTTCATTAATAACTTAATTAAATTATAGTTTATAACTCTCGATGAACCTGTGGAGCTGTGACAGGTGATGAATGTTTAGCCAGATAAATATTTCTAATGGATATGCATGTAAACATTCACGGTGCTAAACTTCTATTTCAGTTTATGATTTGATTTTATGTGTGAACTTGTGATGAACTTTTTACCATGTGATCATGTATTCTGAAAGCTTTATACAGCTGAGGACAAAGAATAGAGACAGAACTGAGCTGAGGAGAACTTTTTAGAACAGAACTGAGGATAATTTATTTAATCAGGACACAAGAGAACTTTTTAGACAGAACTAATCTCAAGAAAAACTTAGGAGTAAAGTCATAGCATTGGGAGAAAAGGCATTGAGAGTAAGAGCATTATTGTGACACCAGAGCAGGAGCAAGATTAGAAGGAGGATGCAGGGTAGAAAAACTCAGATACTATAGGTAACATAAAAAGCTAAGAGAGGAATGTGCAGAATGCATAGGGAAAAAAGAAAAAAGAAGAAGCTGCAAAGAGCAGAAGGCGCAGGCAGGCTTCTTCTTACCATGCGACAGAATAGATTTTTAGTCTTATTAAAGGAACAAAGCTTTCTTCTTACAAACTTGGGTATAATCATTTAGCATTAAAAGAGTAAAAGCTTTTTCTTTTTCTATGCAATAAAGACTGAAGCTCATTTTTTTCATCCAGAATGAGTGAGTTCTTTCTGCACCGGTGCTTGGTCTTTCCTTCCATATACATATGTATGTGGATGGGTGTATGTAAGTATGAGTGTGTGCGTGTAAGTATGTAATTATGAGAATGTATGCAAGCTGGGCCACACTGGTTTGAATGGAAATGTATAAATGCGCATACATGAATCTGTATATGAATTTATGTGAGTTTATGCATATTTGCTTATGGAAAAGGTTTTCCTTCTGCAAGTGTTATTCTCTTCTCCTGGCTGACAAGCAAGAGGCATCTGGATAAAGAGAAAAAGCTCTAGCAATTAATCCTTTACTTAAGCTCCTGCTGTTTTAGGATGGGGTGCTAAATGCCAGAGACTGCAGTTTCTGGCCTCAGAGGAACACAGAAGGCAGGTCAGTTACAGTAGCAAAGTAACTTAGACTTAGGTAAATTATTATTATACAGCAATCCAAAATATCTCCTAAGACAAAAGTCTTTCCCTCTGCCCATGTTCATCCTTCTCTGCTGCCTCAAGGAGAACAGACAAGAGAGAAGACCCCAGCATATAAGCTTTCCAGCTTTCTTTTTCATCCTAGAAACACCCATCCATCTTAATTTGGAACAACAGTGCCATATTTACAAAATCAGGTGATGCTGGCAGAAATGTGCACCCTCTTTGACTAACAGGCCATTCAAAGAACAGACCTCTGTTGGGAGCCGACTTTTAGCAGAAAGTGGCTATCAGCTTTGCAGCCATCTCGAGCCATATACCATGACATGAGACTTGTTTTTCAACAGCCTACAACAGCTGAAGCACACTCTGATATCCCACATATTTTGTTTTGCTGTTTACTGCCCACAGCTGCAAGGCGCACATGGTATCCATGCCTGCAAGGCTTGCGGTTCACGTGCTATCCACGTGCTATCCACGCCATACATGCCTGTAAGGCACACATGGTATCCAAACCTGCAAGGCAAACGGGGCACATGCTATCCACACTATAGACGCCTGTAAGGCTTACGTCATATCCAAACCTGCAAGGCACGTGGTATCCACGCACCTAAAAGACACGTGGCAAAAGCCTATAAATACCCCAGATTTCCCTTCAACAGAGAGAATACGGGAGACAATGAGAGAGACAATAAAGGAGAGAGAGACACAATAAATGAGACTTGAGACTTGATCAGAACCTCTGTCTTGTCTCCATTCTTCGAGTTGCCTGCCCCACACTCTCTCTCACTAGACCCGGACCTGCGGAACAGAGCGGGCCATTACAGTTTGGCCGCCCAATGTGGGGCAGCTCGGGCATTACAGACCTCCAGTAATGAGTATTTCCCCAGCAATCACCTGTTGTGAGATGAAATGGCTGGATGCTTTAGGGTATCCAGAGAAAGAACTTGTCTCCTGAAGATTTACAATTTGTTGGCTGAGCTTGCTGGAGATACTGAGCTGAGACAAAGTGGAGACTGGCAGTACCTCACAGCCCTGATTGATTGTGTAAAACTCTCACTTCCTCATTAAACCCAGCTCTCAAATCAGGACTATCCAAGATGAACTTCTTGCAATTAAGTAATGACTATTCTGCTTTCCAAGGTGATTGGAAATCACCCAACATTTCCCCCGACCCTGCCTCACAAATTTGACTCCTATAATTGGCTTAATAATAGCAGGTGCTGGACCTGGCTAGTTGGGACACAGGTTGTGAACCCTAAGTCTAGTAACACTTACATTTGGTACACTCCAGAGTGTTTGTTCTTTTACTACAGTCATAGGTTAACACATCAAATTCCTGCCCCGCTGCCCCGAAGGCTGTCCCATTTTGTCTAAGCTCTGTAACCAACCCTCCGTTAAGGAGAAATCTCAGTAAGAAGCTGCTGTCTTGCTTACTAGACCTTTTCCCCTCCCTGTTCTACATCACCAACTTCCTTGGGAGTAAAGTATTCTCCTTAGCAAGGAAATAAAACAGCATTTGTCCCATCTGAAAACCAAATCCAATGGCATCTGCTGAAAAACAAAATTACATGTCATGAGTGAGCAGTGCAGCTTGCTCCACAGGACTTGTTACCTGACACTCTCTCCTCTGATGACACACTCCTGTGAGACTCTTATTCACTCCTGTGGCCAGTGGCTTCTGTTAGTACAATATATCTTCCTATATGTGAAATGTAAGTCTGACTTCTCAGACTTCTCATATCCTGCAAGAAACTCTTGCTCTCTCACTAGACCTCCAGGAACTCTCATCTCTAAAGAGCTGCTCACCTTTCTAGTCATGAAGACAAATTATCTCCTGTTTAGGTTTAGTCTTTTGCTATGTATTCTATTGTAATGCTAAATACTAGCTCCCAAGGCCTGGTTGTCCCCAGAGAGGAGAGAATCCCCCAAGTACAATGTGACCTTGCTCCTTAATTTAAAACTGTTGGTTGAATAAAGATCTGACAGTCAATATTTGGACAGAAGAAATATAGGCAGGGTTTGGGGTTCTAGGGCTTGGTGTAGATAAAGGATCACAAGGAGGAGAGAAGATGGATAGAGACAGGAAGAAGCCGTCATGGGGGTAGGAGGATTGAATCATGAAAACATAGCTATGAGGACTAGCCAATTGGAATGCAGAGCTGCCCAGATGAAACATGGAAAATTATAAAATGAGGTTATTGATGAGAAAATAGATTCTAATAGTGCAGAGGGTAGATGTTTGCCCAGCTCTAGTGCTGATTACAGCTTAGTATAAAAATACAAGTTGAGTGTAGAAACTGAATGATCAAAGGCAGGTTAGAAACCCACACTGAGATTAAATATTTTCTACAACAATCTTCAGCTCAGTTTGCCAGGAATTCCACATTGTGATCTGAAAGATATCCTCAGGATCCTAGTATCACCAACTTCATGCTTGTCATCTTGCTCAAAACCAGTGTATGTGGGTGTGGGTATGCAAGTATGCATGAGTGTGTGTGTGTGTGTGTGTGTGTGTGTGTGTGTATGCATGTGTATATGCATATGTGTGTGAACATGTGTGTGTGTGTGTGTCTGTGTGTGAGTACATGGTTATATGCATGTGTGTGTATATATATGCATGTGTGTGAGTGCAAGTTTGTGTGTGTGCGCATGTGTGTGTGCATGTATGCATGTGTGTGAGTGTATATGTGTGTAAGTACATGTGTATGTGTATGAACATGTGTGTTCACACATGTATGTTGCATATATGCATATGTGTATGTGTGAACATGTATGTGCACATGTGTGTATATATGCATATGTGTGTGATTGGGTGCATGTGTATATGCATGTGTGTGAGCATGTGTGTGTCTGTGTGTGTGAATGTATATGTGTGTAAATGTGTGCCTGTGAGTATGAGAAAGATGGGCAGGGTCTCACAGTAGCCAAGGTTGCCCTTGAACTCAAATCCACCTGCCTCTGTCTCTGAATGCTAGGAGTTGCACATGCAGGGCCACTCCTAAATATTCCCCAGTAAACCTTAAATAGTTTATCTTCTTGGTCTCTTCTCAGTAGAGCAGCTAAAATGACATTTTACAAACTCATTTTATTGTGGTAAGAATGCTTATCCTGACATTTGCCTTTTAAGAATGCTTAAAGTGTACAAGAGAGAATTAATCATTGTGGAGACATCACTGTACAGCAGACTTCTGTTTATAAGGATATGGGAAATTGTTGGTAGGAACATATAATGGTACCATTGCTTCAGACACTGGGCTAAACAGTGAGTTTAAGTCTATGTATATAGGACGACACTATCTCAGAACAATAACCACAACAAAACTAAAATCAAGATTCCTAAAAACATTAAAAATATGCTCATTATGTAGAATAGGAATGTAATAAAAATGCAGGTGTTTATCAAAAAGAACTGAGGGAAACGCCTCAAAGATTTAACAGTATTCCAATATACATTGCTCCACTACTTACAGTGCCAAGATATGGAGGCAGTGTGGATTACGAATAAAGAAGGAAATATAATATCTGTGTATATATTTGTATATCTACACATGAAATATTAATCCTATTAATCCCTTAACAGAATTCCTGCGCTATATGATGTCTTAGGGTTTCATTGCTGTCAAGAGATACCATGACCACAGCAATTCTTATAAAAGAAAACATTTTATTGGGGCTGACTTATAGTTTCAGAGGTTTAGACCATTAGTGGGAAGCATGGCAGCTTTCAGGCAGACATGGTGCTGTAGAAGGAACTGGGAGTTCTACATCTTGATCTGCAGGAAGCAGAGGGGGACTGTCTTCCACACTGAGTGTAGCTTGAGCATATACAGGAGACTTCACAGCCCTCCTCTACAGTGACACGCTCCCTCCAGCAAAGCCACACCCACTCCCACAAGGCCACACTTCCTAATAGTGCCATTCCCTATGGGCCAAAAATTCACACCTATGAATCTACGGGAGGCATACCTACTACGAATGGCAAAAGCAAGTCAGAAAGATGAACAGCCTAAGATTCCATTTAGATATCTGAAATAGTCACTTAGTCACAATAGTGCTTAGCCCTCGGGGATACATCAGTATCTGCGTTCCTTGTCAAAGCTCAGAGACCATTGCAGAAGATAAAAAGAACAAGATAAGCAACGGAAAATAGGGAGGAGTGCCGTGAAATGCTCGCTGTCTTCTGGACACGGCTGCTACACACAGGCGCTCACAGCAGCTGAGGCTACCTGCCTAAGACCTGGAGAAGATGGATCCAGGTACCAATCCCAGCGTGAGTGTAGGAGGGGCTACTGAGTCTGACCAAAGCTGGGCATCCATTGGCAGTTGATGGCCGCTGAGGGAAGTCATCCCTCTCTGGGGATGGTAGGGAGCGGTTACTAGGATGCTGCTCATGCTCCAGAAGAGTACCAGGCAGAACTAATCGAACCAGTGAGTTTTAAATGAGTGAATAAATAAATGACATGCTGTGGGGAGGGAGGTGTGTGGGACTGCTCCTGGGTGGAGGGGAAGGGTGGGGGCTACGATCAGAATACACCCTATAACTGTATTTTTAAAAAGTCAAAGAAAAACATAAAAAGACTATGGAGAAATGGAAGCAAAGCCAGGAAATAAAGTAGTTACTGATGGAATGAGAACGTTGCTGGTAAAGTATCGGCAAAGGCCAGTTAAGACTATTTCCTTCTGGTCAAAAGAATAAAGTCGCTGGCCTGGTGGAGCTGTAACAGTCTGGCTGGGCAGGCCAATCTCCTCACCATGGAACCACCCCAAGGGAGCATGTTAGACAGATAGGTGGGTTTGGTTTTGTTTGAATGAGATACTGAGATTTTTCACTCCCAGAATCCCCCACTCCCTGCCCCAAAACTGTCCTGGCTCAGCCCCTATGTAGAATTTCCACTATTTCTTTTTTCTCAGATGCTGGCCAGAACTTTAAAAGACTTTCTGACACTTTGGGCTTTCTCACTCTTCCTATAAAGACTCCATCCCCACTGCCTGCTGCCAGGTGGTGGGCATCTTTCTATGTTCAAAAGTAAGCACCATGGCTTCTTCCATCCTCCTCCTCCTCCTGGCAGCTGCTAAGATTCAGTTTCCTTGTCCTGGAGGGTTTTTCTTTTAAATTCAAATGAAAGTATCTTAATCTTCTCTTTAAATCCATTTTTTAATTCTCTTTTTTAAATAAGACTAAGAATCCCAAGGTGGGTCCTTGTTTTCTCTGTGTCACCCCATATTGAAGAACGGTTGGGAGCAGCTCCTCAGAGGGACAGACTGGCACTTTAGAAATTTGTCAGTTCACATCTCTTGCAGAATAAGAGACAGTGAGCTACTGTGTCTTGTCTGGTCTAGACTCCTTCTGAATTTTTAGGTCCTCTTTATCACAGTGCCTTACCTTAGATCCATTCCTCAGCTTAAAGCAATTATGTGATCACAGACCAGACTGAGCCTACAACTCAGCACAGCATTTCAAAGGAGACTGAGGTGACTCATCTAAGTCAGACATTGCTAGCACCAACCACATCCTGCTGCACACCACTAGATAAGGTGGGCTTCATGCTTGTTTAATGTTTCATGCTTGCTATCAAACATGGCTATTCGAGCACTCCATGTGACGATGCGGTATGCAGGACCCTGCTCACAGCTTGGGTCCCCCCTTAAGGCCTTTCCTCTACTAGCTATTGGAACTGAGATTACTTAAAGAGCAGAATCTCTTGGGCCATCTGCCTTCTCCAGCCCTCTCCTGGTATGCCTGGTTCACCTCTCCTTCCTCCTGTGGCTGCCCACCTCAACCCTACACCGCCTCCCATGATTGTCCTGGCCTTCTAAAGTCCCACTCATGGATCAGCAAATTCTTCCACCCACTCCAAACCTTCCTCCTACCACTTTCCCTTAATTGAAACTCCTCTGACCTCTGCAGGCAGCAAACCACTTCAGCTGTCTCAAGCACTGTTTGTACTCTCAAGATCCATTCGTCAAAGTTGGGAGGCAGAAAACACCTCTCCTCCTCCCAGGTCATTTGCTGACCATGATCTCTATCCTCCACCATTCTAGGTTCGTAAAATTCATGAGAAAAGAAAAAAAAAATAGAAATAAATAAAAAAGGCATACAAGTATGTAGACTAAAACCCAAATTAAATATGCATCTGGAAATATCCAGCCATCAGTGTGTGTGTGTGTGTGTGTGTGTGTGTGTGTGTGTGTGTTCTACATAGGTATCTGTTTGTTGGTTGTGGTGTGGGTCCTGTGTCTGTCTCGCCACAAAGCTAGGGCCTCTCGGGAAAGACAGAGGTGTGGGAAGTTAACTGTGCTCTCTCTCACACCGGTGCTAGGCGGGCATCAGGCTATGTGAAGCCACGGGACACCGCTTGTGGGTGGGGGAGCACAGTCTGAGGCCCCGTGGGGAGCAGGAGCTCTTAGCTTGGGAGTCCCTGGGCAAAAGGGTGGCCCGGGTCGGCTGGTTCTCAGGCCCTTGTGTCCCCAGGCACTGCTGGGGAGTCATGGAAGGGCCAAGAACAAAGTGGGGGCATACGGGTAGGATTGGCCCCCAGCCAAAGGGGAGAGGGGAAGAGAAGCTCTGGTTGTGTCCGGAGGGGATGAGAGTCTCACTTTGCTGGCTGGTCGCTTGGCTTGCTTGGCTGATGGTCTCCGTGGCTGGGAATGCAGAGAGGTCTTCTGCAGGAGATTAGATAATGGCTCTGTAGGTGAAAACCTTCGACATTGTCCCCCACGGGCAGATCCAAAGAAGAGAAACAGTCCATGGTCTTAAGATGTTTATTTTCATGGAGAAAAGTAGTTGGAAAACTGTACTCCAGTCTCCTCAGGGTGGGCCTGAGGTTAAATACCTTTTGCAAGGAGGAGGGTCTGGGAAGGAATGTTTAATTGGCTCCGTCCCTTTAGCCTTTAGATATCTCATTAATATGGAGATCTGTCTTGAGACTCTGTGGCCTGTAGTCATGCCCTCTACCTGTGGAAGGGCTAGTGGATGTTGTCATACTTGACTAAAGAACACAAGTCTATGAAGGGCTGCAGCCTAATGTCAGAAGCCTGGAGTCTGGGAGCGTGGCAAAACACATATGGTCCCTTAGGACCACCTGGGGTCTCTGGCAGTTTCCAGCCTGTGCTCTACTAGAAACTAGGTTGCCTTTCACGGTCCTACATCTGTTCATACATTTATACATGTAAATGGACTCCTCCCAGCATCTTATATGACCACACACAAGTACATACATATGCCTAAAAAATTAGAAAAAAAAACCATATAGGTTTGTTCACATGCATGTTTTGTTATAATAATATATTGTTTGTATTCCTTTATAAAAGTTTCTGATATAATTATACATATAGCAAAGTGTACAAAGCCAATTGATGGGTTATTACAAAGTTAATACAGAATTCACTTCAGACTCCACATATCCAATGGGCTGGATGAAGATCTGACTGGATGAATGCACTGAACTAGTTCTACACCTTCCTGTGCTTTCCATTATTTAGTTAGAAACCTATGGGTTCCCTGTTGTGTGCTGAGCTCTGGTCACATTTGTGAAACCCTGGATTTCTTTGCTGCCTGATGAGGATAGGATACCTCCATATGTCCCTCCTCAGTCTGTCCACAGTAATTAGGAGACTGTAGCTTACTGATTGTAAGTCTGTCACATGGCCTTGCTGGTTTGGGACTGTACTGTTTTTATGGATGCCAAGCAGCACAGCTCTGACCCTCCTCTCTCCTTATCATTCTGCCTGCTGGGCAGCCTGGTTGGAGCTGGTGCAGCCTCTCTAAGCAGTGCCTGTAATTTTAATGGGTGGAGTATCATTGGGACCCTCTTATGAAATACTGCCCTCTGGAGGTCTTCTGGCTTTAAACACCATGAACATTCTTCGTACCACTTCTGTGGTTTCTTCTTCTACCTCCTCGAAGAACATCACAGTCATTTCTGCTGCCGATTAGTGGTTGTTGGTCTTCATGGTCTCTGAGCTACCAAGAGGATATCTAGAGGCTAGCTTTCTTACCCACTTGGGATTAGGGTGGCCAGATTTAGTAATTAAAATTATATGATCCAGCTAATACCAGTCCTAGGTATATAAGTGTATAGCTCTGTATCCTACCACAAAGGTACATCATGTTTATTGCTGCATTATTCACATTAGCAAGAAAAACGGGGCAGTCTCAACATTCATCAACAGAGTAATACATAATGAAAATGTGGTACATATACACAGTAGAATTTTGATCAGCTGTTGAAGGAAGATAAAATTTAAAAGAAAATGAGTGAATTTGGAAAGACTTAACCAAGGTGACTCAGAAAGACAAATATTGCATGTTCCCTCTCATGGGTGGATTCTGGTGTTTAACGCTCATATTTGTGTGTATATAGGGATTAGTGCAAACACAGGCCATGAAATTAGAAAGACCGCAGAGAGAAGGAAAGTGGTGTTGAGGGTAGAAGATAGCATGAGAACCATGAGACATGAACGTGGATAGGAGGACATTGAGGGTTAAAGGGCACAGGAAAGACCTGGGGTAGGAGGACAAACTTCTGGAGAATCAACAAAAACAGATATACTTAAATACACACACACACTTCCTCTCTATCACACACACAGATGCACACACACTTCCTCTCTATCACACACACAGATGCACACACACTTCCTCTCTATCACACACACAGATGCACACACACACACACTTCCTCTCTATCACACACACAGACACACACACACTTCCTCTCCATCACACACAGATACACACACACACTTCCCCCTCTCTCTCATGCACACAGATACACACACACATAAACCATTCAGCTCAACTTGAGTTTCAGATGAACAGCTACTCTTAGCTTAATTACACTGCAAATAGAATATAATGTTATTCTATCTCTCAGCCTTCTGTGGAGTCTTCACTAGGATATGAAATTCTCTAACCCCAGAAAGCATTTCCAACTCACTTTATTCTTATTTCTTCATCTTATAGTCTTTTATTGTATCAAGTAACCTCAAAATACCACACTGGAGATCTCCCATCTCATGCTTGAGCTTGCTAGTAATGACTGCAGCTCCTTCCCCATGTATCTCCTACTTCCACTCCAGACAAAATTCCAGGTAAACTGTGCTGGGATTTAAGCCTCATTATTGGCTTGGAAGCCAGGGAAGGTGATAGTGGCTTCTACTGGTCTACAAAGAGACTACTATAGCATCATTGAACACGAGGGAACCCACATCTTCCTATAGGAGGTGGGAATATTCTGTGTGCTCTGTGAGACTGCAAGAGTCCACAGAGCCAGCAACCTTTAGAATTTGCATTTTGTGCCCAATCTCATATTTGGATGCCAAGCTCTCCCAACAAGGGTGCTGACTAGTGGTAAACTGCCGAGTGTAAAAACAAACATACAAACAAACAACTCTCTGAAAAGGGGCTCATATTATTTCTTGATTCCCAGAATGTCAATAGAGGTCTACCACTGGTGATTTCAAGGTACCAAGATGGTGCCATTAAATATGAAACTGAAGAGATACTAATGATTAATTACCTCTTAGGATCCAGGAAGAAGAATGCTCAGAACACCACTGGCCAAGCCTTTAGCTGGACATGTGAATGTCTTGGGGTTGTGTAACTCTAAATATCAGGCCAATATCTCTTGCACAGATGTGTCCACTACTATGTTGCAGGAGATAATGACCCTTTGTAAAACTACAAAGAGAACCTCTGCCTCGAATCCTTCTCTTGCTAATGGTGTTCATCCTCTCAGGATCACTCCACAGGGCAACAAAACCGTTTAGCTGAAACTGGTGAACTCTACCATCTTTACAGGCATCGTCCCCTTATGCATTTTAATACACACAAATAATTTCACCTGCCAAGGTGGTCTCCTTCTCTGACGTTCCCCAGGTACTATTAGTAAAATAGTTAGCAATAGTTTTGAACCAGGTGACAGTCTTTGGCTGTTTTGATCTTGGATTAAATAGAGTCTGGAGCATAAAAGAGTCTGTGGGTAGAGAAGGCAGAAGGCCAGAGGCCATACTTTAGGGAGCATGTTCTCTCAAAGAATAGGAGGAAGGGCTAAGATGCTGGCACAAAACAAAGAGGCAAAGAAGAGGCTGGAACAGAGCCAGAGAATAAAAGACCAGAGGAATCAAGTGCATCATACTGAAGTCAATTATTTCAAAGATCTTCATATGTCCTAGAGAACATGAAATGGAGGTCACTATGACTAATATCCAATTTAGCATGTTTAGCAAATACTGAAAACAGAGCCTTTTTTTTAATGGAAAAGTTTGCATATGAGCCAGGCTGTGACATGTCCCATAAAAGGAAGGGCTAGCATGATTGCAAAACTGAGACAAAAAGGCCAGTAATTATAGAAAAGCCAATAGGCCTTCAGGCAAACAGAAACCCTACTCACAATGAGGAATCTGGAGAACAGCCATCCGTAGCTCATCATGCCTGAAGTATGGATGCTTTTAGAACACCACGTCCTCAGCCGGAAACCTTGATCTCCAACCTCCCCCACCCCACCTCTAAAATTACAGGTCTCTGTGATAGCTACCCTTGAAATGTTGGCTATTCTCCATGACTGTTTTTATAGTTTTCATTTTTTGTTTTTGTTTTCTTTAAAATTGGGACTCAGGACCAAGAGATGGTTCAGTCGGGCACTGTGCATAGTTGAGCATCCAAGTTTGGATCTTAGTGTCCATGTGAAAACTCAGGAGTGAGGGGCTAAAGCCTGTAACCCTTGCACTAGAAAAGCAGGAACACGGAGATCCCAGAACCTTATCGGTCAGCCAGTCAAGCCAATTTGTGACCTCTGTGAACAGGGAGAGATACTGCCTCAAAAAATAATAAATAAATAAGTTGGATATTCGTAGAGGAAGATGCTTGAAATTGACCTTTGGCCTCTGTACTAATAAACATGTGCACACATATCTGCATGTGCATAGGCACACACAAACAAGTGCTAACACTATATATATATAAATTTTAAATTGGGGCTTTTATACTGCATTAAGCTTATCCAGCTGACATACTCCTTGCTCTTAAACTGCCATGACCATTGGCATTCTGCACGTTAAAGACACCCAAGTTAGGGTTTCAGATGTAGCTCAAAGTATTTGCCAGCAGACGGGACGTCCCAGGCTTGATCGCCAGCATGACAATGTTAATGAATTAGTTAAAAATGATTTGGATAAATGTGTAGAGAAACTCAAGAGCAGGTAAAGAAATATGATCCACAACTCCAGGATCAATATCAGTGTAAATGACTCAGATGGAAAGTCTCCGTCCCCAGTTGGCCTCCCCTATCCACCCAGTGGGCTTGGAAAGTGGAGAACTCAGAGGAAGCTACTCTAGTCCATTGTTTTTGTGGTTTGGGATTTTACTATTTTGTCCTTTTTGCTTCCCTGGTTTTCACGGTTTACTCCCCGTCTTGCAATTTGTGTATGTGTTTTTCTTCATTATGAAGATTTTTCTCTCTGCCTTTCTAATATTTCTCTCTCCTCTTCCTATTTATTTTTCAAATTCTACCATAATTCTTTGCTTTTTCCTTTTCCTTGAATCTTCTTTTAGGTCATCTTTGGTGTCTTTCATGTCATTAATTGGTTTAAAGTGTATCTCTGTCTGTGGTTTACTTTGGCGCTGTAGCTGGTTTCTTTTTGTCCTCTCTGAGGAATACAAGGGATTGTTAACTATTAACTGAGGGCTACTTACTATTTAAGAATCCCAAATTGTTGCCTATACCTTGGACTACTCACTGCCAATCTGAGCTGCCCTTGGGGCTTGGAGGTGAGTTGGTACAGAATCAATGACACAGACTTCGGGAACAGGTGAGAAACGCTGCAGCAAGCTCATCTGAACACTGCTGTAAACTCCTTTGATAACCTCAACCTGCACCCCACTGGTCCCGAGAAAGCATCTCTTCTAAACAGCAGCTCCCTATTGGCTGGCATTGTCTGTGCCAGCAATCCTTGGTCTCTCAGGCAGTTCTAAATTAGGTCTTCCTGTAGGAGATGCTATTGAGACTATGAGGCCCCAGCATTTACATAGATGTAGCCCTGCCATTCCTACTATGCCAAATAAAACCTGAAGATATATCAATTTCCACAGATGTATGATCACACAATTGAAACCCAAGGACATAAAAAGCAAAGCAAGATGACTCTTGCAACAGATCATACCTCCTTGGTAACAAAAATCAAAGATATGGAAATAGCTAAAATGTTAGATGAAGTATGAGACCACCCTGACAGACCGGCCATAATAACCAAGGGAACAGAAAGGGCGAATTAAAGACACAACCACCCTGCTGGTCAGGCTGTTCCTGATAACAGGGAGAAAGTTAAAAAAAAAAAAAAATTCCAAGAAAAACCGCAGAATGTACTGACTAGTGACCAGCTGTGTCCTCTACAGACCTAGATAAACATAGCCCACCAGAAATAACTGCCTGAGTGAGTGTGGCCAATAAGTTTAAAGTATCCAATAAGGTTTAGACAAGTTTTGCTGTTGCTAAAGTCTGCCTATGCTAGAGTATAAAAGGTATGTGCTTCAGAAATTCGGGGTCCCTCCTCCGGCGAGAGTGAAGTGACCCCTGTTGGTCGGAATAAAATTCCTTTTGCTGTTTGTGTGTCTTTGTGCGCTGAGGGTCCTGAAGTTGAGGCTTTCAGGTCCAACAGAAGAACTCAAATTTTGACTTGTAAAATATCAGTAGCAATGTAGGGCCATGAAAGGGGTCTTGGTTTTAATCGAAGCACTGGCTGGAAAGCCTGGAGCCCCAACAGGTGTCCATTGCTTGTATGGGATGGGCATCTATTCCGCTCCCAGAATTCAAGCTCCTAACACACAGCGTGGAACTCCGTTGACCTGCACTGTTCAGTCACGTTCAGGGCAATGCAGCCCTGCCCAAAGAACACAGGTAGAGTGCTGTAACTATAGGCCTCCGGCCCTAGAGAGATTTACATACTAATGAGATGCCTGAAGGCCAGAGGGCGGAGCCAATTAAACATTCTTCTCCAGCCCCTCCCCCCTCTCTCCCCGCTCTATTTAACTCAGGTCTGCCCTGAGTTTCACAAGAGTACATATCCATTCAACCATCATCCATCATGCCAATAAAGCCGTTTTGGAAACCCAAGGACTTTCTTGTGTCATTGGGGCTGTGAGGAATTGGTGGAGAAGGCCTTTAATGAGCCGCTGTAGTCACAACCACCATGCCTAACTTTCTAGTTAGGAACTTTCAGTGTTTCCAGCCACCCTACCCACATAGCAACATTCCACTCCCTGGGCCACCGCTCAGCCTGCCTCCTGGGAAGCCTGTTGCCAAGCAGGATAAACCTGAAATACCCATACTCTGATCCCCTGCCTACTAGGCACCCAGCAAGCCCAACAGCCATAAGGTCTGCACCATCTTCTCAGTGCCCCATCTTCCAGTCCACACCTCTTACTACAATCCTCGATCTGCACTCCACTTCCAGGCCACAGTTCAGCCTGTCTCCCTGGAGGCCTGCTGCCACCCAAGATAACAAGAGCCTGCTTCCATTAGGAAGTATCAGTTCTACATGCAGTTCCAGAGGCCTGCTACCACCAGGGACTACCAGGTGAGCCAACACCTCAGACAACCAGATGGCTAAAGGCCAGTGTAAGAACAAAATCAACAAACTCCAGGGCAATATGGCACCATCAGAACCCACCTATCCTACTACAGGAAGCCCTGGATATCCTAAGACACCCAAAGGCAAGATGACGACTTTCCATTTTATCTTATGAAGATGATAAAGGCCTTCAAGGAGTAAGTAAATATCTCAAAGACATACAGGAAAATACAATCAGAGGCCTCTAAAGAGGAAATGAATAAATATATAGAATTACAAGAAAATGCAATCAGACAGATGAAGGAAACGATTAGAACTGTTCAAGACCTGACAGTGGAAATAGAAACAAAAAAGAAAACAAACAGAGGCAACCCAAGTGATGGAAAACCTAGGGAAGAGAACAGGAACAACAGACACAAGGAAGGAAGGGAGGGAGGGAGGGAGGGAGGGAGGGAGGGAGGGAGGGAGGAAGGGAGGGAGGGACGGAGGAAGGGAGGGAGGGAGGGAGGGAAAGGAGGGAGGGAGGAAAGAAAGAAGAAAAAAAAGAAATGAAATCTTGGAATAAAGTTAACTAATCAGGTGGCAAATGTTAAGGCAATGACGAAGGGAATTAAAGACACCAGAAGATGAAAACCTCCCGTGTTCAGAGATAGGCAGGATCAATATTGTGAAAATGGCTGTATTACCTATCGTAGCCTGCAGACATAGCAAGTTTGCGGGCATACTGCATCACATGAGACAATGTTAGTTGACCTTACAAAGGAAGTTATGGCATTTGTCACAACATGAATGAGCCCGAAAGACATTGTGCTGAGTCAATAAGCTAGACGCAGAAGAAAATTAGTGCGTAATCCACTTACAGACAGAGAATAAATAATGGTTACTAGACACAAAGGTGAAGAAGGAAGAAGTGGAGAGATGTGGTGCAAAGCAGCAAGTGCACTGTCCTAGTTAGGGTTACTATTGCCGGAATAAAACCATGACCAAAAGCAACTTGGGGAGGAAAGGGTTTATTTCTCTCACAGTTCCATGTAACAGGTCATCATCAAAAGCAGTGAGGGCAGGAACTCAAGCAGGGCAAGAACCTGGAGGCAGGAGCTGACGCAGAGTCCATGAAAGATTGCTGCTTATTGGCTTGCTCCTCCTGGCTTGCTCAGCTTGCTTTCTTATAGACCCCAGAACCACCAGCCCAGGGGCAGCACCACCCACAATGGGTGGGGCCCTCCCCCATCAATCACTGATCAAGAAAATGCCTTATAGGCTTGCATACAGCAAGATCTTACAAAGGCATTTTTTTTAAATTGAGGTTCTCTCCTTTCAGATGACTTTAACCTGTGCTGAACTGGCGTAAAACTATCCAACACATGCATTAAGTTTAAGGATCCAATGTCCAACATGAGA
Source organism: Arvicanthis niloticus (assembly GCF_011762505.2). Classification (NCBI taxonomy): domain Eukaryota; kingdom Metazoa; phylum Chordata; class Mammalia; order Rodentia; family Muridae; genus Arvicanthis; species Arvicanthis niloticus. The sequence continues at coordinate 48,987,140 of NC_047678.1, forward strand.
ACACAATGTATTAAGTACAAAATACTTTTTGTAAAGTAAGTACTATCTACTCTTGTCAAAACCAAGTAGCCATGCGATTATAGATATATGAATTTGCCCCACTGCATTAATCAATGCAGTCTTTCTGAATCCCATAATATGTTGGACACACACACACAGGGGAGGGGAGCGAGAGAACACACACACAGAGGGGGACACTGAGAGACACACACAGAGAGAGACACACAGAGAAAGACACATACAAATAAATAAAACCACAAAGCTTTTCTTAATAATAGCCAATGCAAAAGATTGACATTAAACTTTAGAAAACAGCTAAGTGAAGACTAAACTGTGATATTAATTGTAGCATCTTTATATTTAACACTAATCATAAGGAAAAAAAATAAGAAGAACCTCACAGACATGGAAGTTGTTCACCAAGAACCACACAACACAGTGACAGCTTCAGACCAGGAACTGGTGATGGAGCCCACGGCTCACAGGCCAGGGACCTGGTTGGTGTCTGGTCCTATTGCTTCAGTGTCACGGGCCATTACTGTGCATAGAGTTATTGTGGGTAAGGCTCTGTGTAACTGTGAATAAAGTGGAAAGGGGTCTTACAGACAGATGTGAGCGAGACCAAGATAGTACGGAGAAGGGCACACATACAACAGTGGCTGTGATCCAGCAAAACGCAAGCCATTGGAAACAGAAAACAAACCCAGGAAGGCAGCTGGTACTGCTCACTGCTGCAGTCAGCAGCACTGTCCGTCCGATGTGGCCCACCCACCCAGAAACATACATACAACAAAATTTACGTTCCCTGGCAAAAAAATCATCAGCCCAAAAGAATCACTTATGACATGATGTTCCTGACATGAAAAACATGCCATGTCCAGGAAAGCTACCCCTTCAAAATGGCTAACATTTTATAAAATGATCATTAAAGGCCAGTCTTGAGTTATCTTATTGTATGCCAATTAGTGCTAGATAAATGGGGGCGGGAGGGTAATGTCTGACATGCATTTCCCTGCTCTGTATGAGTACTGATGTAAAGAAACGTTTCTTTGGGGACTAGGAGTTCTGGGGGATCAAAACCTAGGCCGTGTGCATGCTAAGCAAGCACCTTGCCTACAAACCACACCCCATAATATCTCTGTTTAATTAAGTATGCCTATTGCTGGATGTTTTATCTTTGTCCTCAGAATCAAAAATCTCTTTTATTTTGTCAAATTGCTCTGATGTTACAAAATGAAGGCAAACTTCTAAAGATATTTCACCAACAGAATAAATAAATAAATGAATAAATAGTAAATAAATAAATAAGCACCTTGTAGAATCCATAACCAGATAGGCAGAGTGACAAGCTCAACTTTGGGAAGCCTGGGTTCAAGTGCACAGCCTGCCAAAGGCTGCTACCATGTCAGCTTTGGACAGGAAGCTACCTCACCCTGTGTACCTTGGCTTGGCCATCTGGAAGTCATCCATCCACGTAGAGCTTGTCTGGAATGTCAGACCTGGTGCCAGGCTCAGGGACATGTTTAGGATGAGGCTTCTAGATTCATGAGTAACCTAAGACCGGAAACTGTCTTGAACTTCCAAGATTAATAAAGATCACTAAGAAGTGAGTTCGAAACAGATTATCTGGAAATTTTATGTGCAAAGTCCAGAGGGTTGTCAGTTCTCCCAATAACTCACTCCCTTACCATACCAACAGAGCTTCCTCTGTGGAGGCCAAGGTCCTCCAGGTTTTACCCTCTGCTTCCCTGGCACTGCCCTCTAGCTCCTAGGAAGAATGGACCATGACTACATAATGCAGGCTGTCCATCCAGTCCAACCCTGATGTGCACTTTTCGGGGGGATGCTAATAGAACATGGGGCAGAAGTCTTCCTCCAGGTTTAAAGAATCAAAAGGTTTAATCGCCACTGCCCAACACACAGCAGCCCTAGCTTGTGAGGTCCTCATGACACTACCTTGGGTATTAACTGGAAGGAGGTTGATCTGACTCATTTTATAATCATTTGTTTTGTGGGGACATCCAGGATTGGGTGAGAAGTAAACACCAGATCCCGTGTGGTCCCCAGTGTCTGTAACGTGGCAGGTGCCCAATCCTATGTGCCAGGAGAGTGAAAGACCAAAGGACCAGGTCTGCCCTTGCCCATTTTCTGGTTCTTAAGGTAGTTTATTAGTTCTGTTCCAGATTGTGTGTTAGCTTAGTGATTTCCTCCCTGGATTGTATCTGTTTTGGCTTTGAAGAGAAAATGATATATTTGTTCTGGTTTAAAAGACACAAACCAAATAGTGTTCGGCTGGCTGGGTTCCTGCAAAATCACAAAGGCTTGTGTCAGAGTCCTTTGCTGCAGGGGTTGGGGGTGGGAGGGTATCGCAAAGCAGAAATGCAGTACAGAGGGAAGCAGGGCTGACAGAAACAGGTACTGTCCAGTCTATGAGTGATAGGTGTAGCCTGGGTATTCCAAAAAGCAGCAACCATAATTCTCAGCAGTATCTTCACCAAAGAACAGGAGGCTGACTCCACATGTCCCCCCTGTGCTGGACAGGGTAAATACAAAACAGGCTTCTGCCAGCACTCTACATGGGGGCCTCCAGGAAGAGGTTACTCGAGCCTGCAGTGGTGTGTACAGGTGTGAGAGCTCACCTTTAAGAGGCAGTTGAGAGCCTCTAACAGGGGGCCTTAGAGGGCCATCATGTGATAGACAAGATGTGCCCCCCCCCCATTTGGTATGTTTCTGTTTGGTGTATTTACTCAGGATATAATGTTTGCACAAGGCATCAGTGGATTGTATCTACATCCTGAGTTATTGCTATTTTATTGATCAACTACTGGGTGGGTGGAAGTTATGGAAGCTCTCCTGAATCCAAGAATAATGAGGGTGGACAAGGCTTTCAACTTGGGGAGGTTATTCTGCTTTAGCTTGCTGTGATCAGTACCCTGCTGGAGCGTAACTTCAGCAATTTTGTTATAATTAATATTTCACTCAGAATCTATGCCTGAGAGTAACGCTGGGTATGAATGGGTCCCCTAAAAACCAGAATTACCATTTGCCCAATTATGTCTAACTAGGAAGCTAACATGTGTAATAAGAATGCAATAAACATTTTGCCACACAGGGGGATTAATTGAATAATTAAAAGCTTTTTCCACTTAGCATGAATAATTAAGAAATCTAAAGGAAATACAGGCTGAATTCTCAAGAAAAGTTTTCGGAGGCCAATACCAACTGTGCGTTAAAAGCTGCATTTGATGTGTCAGGTTGTGAGATATTCAATACCCAACAGACCTTTCTTTTGGATCTTGTTATAACAAATTTCGCCCTGAAGAATAAACAATATATAGATGTTTCAACATTGTCAGGAAAGGTGCCCTCTTACTATTTTTGTCCAAGTAGATAACAGGTGTGATCCAAAAGCCAATCAATGGCGTTGTTATCAGTGTGGTGGTTGGCAGGAGAGTTAAGAGTCCTTAGTTTCAGAGATTATCACACTGGTTTTAAATGCAAATAGGGTATTTTATATGCGAGATACCCCGGGACCCATTTATAATGAACATTGTTCCCTTATCATCCAAACTTTGTCCCTACAGGGAACTTGGCGGCTCTGCAGCTCTCTGCAGCTCTAACCCTCTGCACTCAGCCTTGATTTTCATTCCGGGAAGCCCCGCCCCCCTCTCCGAAAGCTCCCTAACAGAACTTCCGCCGCCAGCAACCAGTTTCTTGTGGACTGAATTATGAGGAGTGACTGAGCTGAAGCGCAAATGAAAACCAAGGTTTATCCCCTGATCACCTGTCGGGATAATTAAAATAGCTCCTTGATTAGAAGTGCAACATTTCCTGCCCGTGGGACTGGCTATAGCTCAAAATCAGTGTCTTAGATTTGATGTGAATATTTACAGCCTCATCCTCTGGGGAGTTTTGCAGTCACCTCTGTCACAGAGGAAAGATGTGTTGTTCTAAAGCAGAGAAACCAAACCCAGGAGTCAAACGGGGGGGGGGGGCGGGGGGGGAGGGAGTGCAGAAAGTGAGATTTCAAAAGATGAGTTTTCAGACACTAATGCTCAACTTCACACACTTCCTGCCCCCTACACACTTCCGGAGTGTGACGTGATTCCAGGTAGACTCTTGCAAGGCTCCATGTCAGCTGTTTGCCTTTCCTTCACCTTTCACCTTTCCATCCTTCCTGGTCACATTTATTGATCAGCTACACTATACCTGGCAGAGCTACCAGATGGGCAACTGGGCAGGATGATAAACATCTAAAGAGCCTGATGAAATGATGAAATAACAACCCATCCCCCACCCTCTGTGTTCAGCTTTCCTGCTTCTTCCATTCCCGATACCCCGCAGCTAGAGCTTCCTGGTACACCAGACACTTGACTTGTATGTCACCCTCTTCTTGAGTTGTTTATTGGTCTCTTCTGCTCTCCCAAGTAGAGTCTTGAGGCTTCAAAGCCGTCTCTGGTCTCTTCAGTTCTAGGCACGTGGTAGGATCCACAAACATTGCCTGAATATATAACCGCTCAGATGGGTAAATACTCCAGTGAGGACAAATAAACAAACAAAGCTTCACGTGCAACAAATGAATGGATAAACCAAATAATTGCAGGTTGTAACAAGTGGTGAGTGAAGAGAAAATAGATAATTAGGGAGAGAGAAATCTCCAGGGGCGGGGACAGAAGTGGGGAGAGTGGGGCACTGCAAGAGCCTGAAAATCCCAGAGGCTGAAAGAGAGGGGAGGCGGTGAGAGGAGCCCAACACTGACTGATGACTGACAGTCATTCCTTTTGAGAAAAATGAGGAAGTGAGAAGGATTAGAAGGGGCTCCTGGACAGCCCTCAAGTTTGCACTGAACACGTAAAACAATAGAAATATCATTGAAGGATTGATTTATTTATGTACCCTGAAAACCGCAGGCTTTGTCCGAGACTTTCCCACCACCCCTCTAGGAAAGTGTGGCCACCTGAGACACCCTCGTCTAAGGCAGAATCTGGTACCTATCTCACTAATCCTCAAGTATTAAGATTCCCCCTTTCCTCCTTTATGGCTTCAAAAAGAGAAAGCCTTAGCAACACATCCCAGGCCTTAGCAACAGCCCCTAGGCTCTTGTATGGCTGTAGGCTCTGTGGTTTCATATTGAATCTGAGTCCTGGGAGGCTACCTTATCTCTGACTTGGTGGGAGCAGGGGGAATGTTCCATTATTAAGATCTCTCTCTCTCTCTCTCTCTCTCTCTCTCTCTCTCTCTCTCTCTCTCTCTCTCTCTCTCCCTCCCTCCCTCTCTCCTCCTCCTCTTCCCTCTCCTTTCCTCCCTCCTCCCTCCCTCCATCACTCCTCACCCCTGATCTCCTTCTTTGGAATGACTAGTTCCTAGCTAGTCTGAAAATCAACACAACTTGCTTAGTTTTCTACACTTTCTAGACTTTCAGTGTCCCAGAGGCAGCAGGTCACCTCCACACACTGTTGGCATCCCCCGTGAAACAGGCATAATTTATGGACAACTAACTCTTCATACTGTCCTGGCCTAGAGCTCTCAATGCCAGGCCTGGGCTACATCCTACAGATGAAATCACGCATGCTTCTTAGCAAGGGTTTGCTGCTGCAAAGGATTCACCCTCACATCACTCTCACAGTGGAGCTGCAGTCAACTCTGCCAGTCACCACGAGAGTCTACCCTAGTGACACAAACTTGGAGATGTGAACAAAACCTTCTGAAAAGAAGCTGTCTGGTGGGACAGAAGGAAGAAGCTTCTGGAAGGAAGCTGTGTTGACGGAGACCCATTGAGTCAGATCGAATACTGGGCAGAGGTTGGTTGCAATGTTGCAGGTCCAGAGGCTAAGTGCATTACCTTCAGCTGAGTTCCGATCCTCTAAAACCCAATGTTCCTTGCCCACCTTTGTGTCGGAACTTACATTTTTCAATAATAGATTTAAAAACAAACAAACAAAAACCTTTTAGAATCTATTAACTTAGCAGGCAACTATCTTCTACCAACCCGAAAGCTAAGACCGGCATCAGATGGCATACTAAGCCTATAGCCACACTTCTTTCATCTTGCTATATTGTCTCTCTGATGGACCCACCAATGTATTTTAAACTTGCCTTGGCTTATAACTGTTTAAAAATATTTCAACCGGGTAGTGGTGGCGCACACCTTTAATCCCAGCACTTGGGACGCAGAGGCAGGCAGATTTCTGAGTTCGAGGCTGGCCTGGTCTACAGAGTGAGTTCCAGAACAGCCAGGAGTACACAGAGAAACCCTGTCTTGCTTGGAAAAAAATTTTTTTTCATTTATTATTTGTTTTCTGTGTGTGAGGGCTTGTGCATGTGGAACCAGGTTTAGCACTATTGGATTCCCTGGAGCTTTTGTGAGGGGGGGGGCTGGAAATTGAACACTGGTCTTCTAGAAGAGCAGCCAGTGCTCTCAACAGCTGAGCCATCTCTCCAGCCTGACTTAGAACTTCCTTGGTTCTGTAAAACTATAAAAACTTCGTGGAACTCATTCCATGTTGGGACGTGGAATTTGGGGGTAATCTAAGTCTGTGCTCCTACTCAAAATGGCTCCAGAATAAACTGTCTCTTGTTCCCCTTAAAATGAGAGCTGTGGGTTTTCCATTGACAAAGAACCAGCCAAGAAAGGATGGCAAAATTGTCTTCCCTTCTGAAAGCCTTTTTTGTCCAGTATCCTGGAGAGGCATGACGAGTTCCCTGCCCTTCCCAGTGAGGAAAACAAATATCAATTTTTTGGTGTAAGTAGAGGAAGAATAAATTGACTCTGCATGCAAACTTTATGGCCATTTATATTATAGTGAGACTTCAAAGATTTGGAGACCAATGCGATGCTGTAAGTCAGACATCTAGTGTAAGTCACGCTTCAGCATGATCTCAGACACGCCCTCATTTGTACTTCATTCATAATTACTTTGTTTTTGAGGCAGAATCTCATCTATCCTAGAATCTTGAACTCCTGACCCTTCTGCCTAAATAAATAGTGTGTGTGTGTGTGTGTGTGCGTGTGCGTGTGCGTGTGCGTGTGCGTGTGTGTGTGTGTGTGATGGCTCTGTGTACCTGTAGGTGCAGGTGCCTGTGGGATCCAGAAAAGGACATTTGATTCCTTGGAGCTGGAATTACAGGTGATTGTGTCTGATGTGGTTGCTGGAAAGTAAATGAGGTCTTCTGCAAAAGCGGTATGCTCTCCTAACTTCTGAGCCATATCTCTACCCTCAACCCCTCACCACCATCACCACCATCCCACCCCAGCTTGGCTGTTACAGAGAACAAGTTCTACCTTCCACCTCCAGATGCCTCTAATGTATTACACAGCTGGAGTAGTGGGGGGCCAATCCCTGAGGTTCTTGTTGACTAACTTGGCTCACGTGCTCCCCTCCAGAAATTCTACTCAGGTCAAGGGGAATCACATGTCCAGAGAGGAAGACTGACATTCAGAGGACCAGGTGCTGTTACCAGAGGAGAAATGACGGCTCTGAGACATGACATCAGTCAAACAGATAGTATGCACCGCAGTGTCCAGAGAACCAATTCAGGAATTGCTAGCGTTTTTTAATGAGTAGCCACTACATGCCAGGCATCTCTAACTCAGATCAGAAACAATTCCCGATCTTCAAATATTTAGGTCACTGTCGACTTGACCTAAAAGTTTCCTTAATTCGAAAGAAGCTAAGGAGGCGAAGAAGGAACATTCAGAGCTGCGGCTTCCTTCCCTGTGCCAAGCAACCAAATGGCTGCCCCTGCTGCTGAAAGGACCCTGAGGAAACACTTCAAGCTGAATGTCCACATTCTGGGACTATGAGATTCTATGTGCTTATTCTTTGTGCAGGAGTAATCCTGCAGTGGAATTACCATGAGGCATTGCCCTTTGTCTTCTCTGAGGACTCAGAATACCCTCACAGTCCGAGGCCCAAATCCAGACAGCCTTGTTACTACTACCAGGTCCCTTAGGGTATTTCCCCTCCAATATCCACGTGCTCATCTTAAAAATGTGGGGGCTGAGAGGGCACTTCTACTCTCTATTCCATAGAAATCAAGTCTTAATTGAATCAACTGAGGAAAAAAAAAAAAAAAACACAGTTTACCCTGCCCTTAGTAAGCACTCAGTACACACTCAATGAATGTTACTTGTGTTATGGAGAACCCAGCAAAGCTGGTTTCTGAAGACCAGAGATAATTAAAGTGATTGGGGGACTGCAAGAGTCAGAAGCCATACATTCTAGACTCCTTGTGTCTCTTATTTGTTCCTGCCATTGTTTATTCCTGAGATTGTAATTTAATTACATTTCCCTGTAACGGGTAATATTATAAAAGTGGCCTGGACACTGGCCGACTAACCTGGTAGAGGCACTCTGCTTAGCTCAGGCCACCATGTTCTGCGGCCACAGGTGGAAGCAGCCAGGGGTCTCGTGAACCACAACTAGACCCAAGAGATGCCACCATGGTGGTTGGCTCTGCCAATTTAACACACTGTCTCCACAAAGCTTGGCTGTGCCCGGACTATCCCACCAGCCACACGGTACCCGGTAAAAATGAGACTCTAAAGCTTAATTATTATCCAAAGGCTTTATGTATTTGGTAATGCTCAATTAACAAGATGACCACACAATTAGAGCTGTTTCCCAATATTTAACCTTAAGATATAAATTGTTACTCATTACTGTTCTGGACCCATGTATGGACTCCATGGCTGCTATATCTACCCCCTCTCTCCAGATCCTCCTCTTCCTTCCTTCCTTCTCCCCTTCTCCTGACTCCTCACTCTACCTACCTCTCATACAGCCCAATCTCTGAGCTTTATACAAGAGTAGTGGGAAGATATCCTGCTATATTTCCCTGTAGGATGAATGAGTCAGCAAACCCTGACCAGGGGGCTCACAGTGGCCCACGTATGCACATCAATAGCTTCCATGCTTGCTAACCTCTAAAGCCTGCCTGACACCCAGAGACAAATGTCAACAGAGTGCATGACCAGAAGTACCAATCAGGTGGTGACAACTACATGGAGTGACCAGTCATTGGCCAATGGGGCTCTGGTGGAGGTTATAAGAGCTTGCCCGGTTCCTGCAATAAATGAGTCTGCTTTTGCCACTTGCCTGACTCCTGGATTCTGTTTGTGTCTTTGACTCTGAGCCTTCTTACCCCAGCCCCCAGCCTTAGTCCCCAAGGGTCTTGGTCGGGGGTCTCAAGCAACATTCATCCTTTTCTTTCCACCCTCCAAACCTTCCCTCACCACTCTCCATCAAATTCATGGCCTCTTGTTTCATTAATTGTTATTTTATGTACATGTGTATTTGTATATGCATATATATTCCTAATATGGCCTGTTGAGTCTGTTTGATGTTACATGTATGTATGTATGTTTTCAGGGCTGACAATTTGACCCTAAACAATGAATAGGAATTCTCTGCACTGGGTAGGGCCTTCTCTCCTGCCCCCAGTGTTTCTCGGTTGCCTATCGTGTTTTGTGTAGGGTTTTGAGGCCTTATGGGTTTTCCCCCATCCAGTTTGATGTTTATAGGGCCCATTTTTGCTCAGCTCACATTTGGCAAGTCACGTTGAGACTTGATGAGTATAGCTTCTGGCACTCCTGGGGGACACAACCTCACAACAAATTCCCTGATCCTCTGGATCTTAGAATCTTCTCACCTCCTAATCCTCGGCATCCCTGAACACTCAATGTGGAAGGGTTTTGTTTTGTTTCCGTGTGTCTTAAAATGGCGTCTAACCTTTTTTTTTTCTGAGCCTCTAGTTCTGTATCTACAAAATGCACATGATACCTCCTCTGTCAATATCATACACAGGTTTACTTTTAGTTTACTAAGAAACGTGGAATGAGAAAACAACAGACTGCTAAGCAAGGGTTATTTATTAGGATTTGATTTGAAAAAAAATAAGTCTTCCCTATAGCAATTATAGCAATTTAAATATAAGGAAATTATCTTTCCTATGTTAAAATAAAAATCTCCATATGAGCAGCTCAAGGGTATTTGGAAGATTGGAATCTGGACATGGCAGCCACTGGAGGCCTGGTGTTGTGTCCAGGACCCTTATCTTTATATACGGGAAGTATCACAACACTCTGGTATCTGCATCCTGTTCAACAATCCAGGACTGGACAATACTCCTGTGGCTGGGTGGCATCATGCCCAGCTAGAAATGGAAGCTCATTAATGATGGGGAATAGGGAGTGATGTGAGAAGCCGGCAGCCTCGGCCACAGGAGCCCCTAGTCCCAGTGTCTTTTCACAGTGTTTGCACAGAGAGTTTTCCTTCAGGGCTTAGCAGTCACTGTGATGTCCTCCTGCTCCTGCTCCTGCTCCTGCTCCTGCTCCTGCTCCTGCTCCTGCTCCTGCTCCTGCTCCTGCTCCTGCTCCTGCTCCTGCTCCTGCTCCTGCTCCTGCTCCTGCTCCTGCTCCTGCTCCTGCTCCTGCTCCTGCTCCTGCTCCTGCTCCTGCTCCTGCTCCTGCTCCTGCTCCTGCTCCTGCTCCTGCTCCTGCTCCTGCTCCTGCTCCTGCTCCTGCTCCTGCTCCTGCTCCTGCTCCTGCTCCTGCTCCTGCTCCTGCTCCTGCTCCTGCTCCTGCTCCTGCTCCTGCTCCTGCTCCTGCTCCTGCTCCTGCTCCTGCTCCTGCTCCTGCTCCTGCTCCTGCTCCTGCTCCTGCTCCTGCTCCTGCTCCTGCTCCTGCTCCTGCTCCTGCTCCTGCTCCTGCTCCTGCTCCTGCTCCTGCTCCTGCTCCTGCTCCTGCTCCTGCTCCTGCTCCTGCTCCTGCTCCTGCTCCTGCTCCTGCTCCTGCTCCTGCTCCTGCTCCTGCTCCTGCTCCTGCTCCTGCTCCTGCTCCTGCTCCTGCTCCTGCTCCTGCTCCTGCTCCTGCTCCTGCTCCTGCTCCTGCTCCTGCTCCTGCTCCTGCTCCTGCTCCTGCTCCTGCTCCTGCTCCTGCTCCTGCTCCTGCTCCTGCTCCTGCTCCTGCTCCTGCTCCTGCTCCTGCTCCTGCTCCTGCTCCTGCTCCTGCTCCTGCTCCTGCTCCTGCTCCTGCTCCTGCTCCTGCTCCTGCTCCTGCTCCTGCTCCTGCTCCTGCTCCTGCTCCTGCTCCTGCTCCTGCTCCTGCTCCTGCTCCTGCTCCTGCTCCTGCTCTGCCTCCCGTCCCCTCTTTAAAAGAAAAACTCACATTACAAATGTAAGTTAGTTGGTTAATGTTAGGCTTATAACCAAAGCTGCAATCTGAGTTTCAGAATCATTTCCTGGTGGGAACACAATGATTCCTTTCAGGATTAATATAATGCATTGTCTAACTTAACTCTAGATATAATTTTAAAACATTTTCTAGATTCTATTTTATTATTTTCTGTAAAGGGCATTTTGCCTGTGGGCTTAACTAGCATCAAATGCATGCAATGCCCTCAGAGGCCAGAAGAGGATGTCAAGTCCTCTGGGACTAGACTAAGATATGGTTTATGTAGCCATGATGTGGGTGCCGGGGGGGGGGGGGGGGTTTCAAACTGGGTCCTCTGGAAGAGCAGCCAATGCTCTCAACTGCTAAACCATTCCTCAAGCACGTAAACTAAAGAGTTTTAATTTACATAGAATCATCTTTTAAGAAAATATCAAACATTATGCTAGCAGGTTAGGGACCCCAATTTCAAATAATTCCCTAAACAACTACCACAACAACAACAACAAAATAACAAAACTCAACAACTCGTTTTCTTCATTATAGCTGGGACTAGAGAAATAAAGTTAATCAGATCAAACCCCTCATTGTTATGAATTTGAGTCATATGCCACTGCCCCACAAACACACACAGATTCATGCTTTGAATTCTGTTTCCTCAGCTAGATGGAATTAGGCCATTGGGGTGGTCCTTTGAGTGAAAGAGTCTGGCCTTTTAGTTCTGACATTTTCTGTGCCTCCTGGGGCAGAGCCATGTGGACAACTCCTCCACATGTTCCTATATCACACTGGTGGTCCCTGCCATGGCAGACTGAAATCCTCTGAGACTGTGACCTGAAATAAACCTTTGTCCCCTTAGCTTGTTTCTGTTGGGCACTTTGGATGCAAGGATGTACAAGTAACAGATCTACCCCTGACAAAGGAATGCATTGCTCTACCAATGGCCTGGCCTGGCCTGGCCACCTTGTTCGACCAATAGTCCAGCTGCCTGTCTTACCAATAGCTCAACACTGTTTCATTCTATGAATCAGAGTGCTTGGTACTATTGCTTTGAAGTGTCTAGTTTTGTTTTGTTTGAAGATATTTATTACTTGGTATATTTTTTAAAAGACTGGGGTCTTTAAATTTTTGAAAAAAGATGGCCTCTATGATCTAATAATAGCAAAAAAAATTCTTCAATCAAAATTTATGAATCATTGTTGAAAGAATATTGATTTGGCCACCTTTCATCAGGCCTTCCACCCTTCTGGTTTCAGAGGCCCACATATCAGTAGCTGTTTTAAATGTGGGTATGTATTTTATACTCTGGCATAGTACAGATGGTTCCATCAAATTATATAGGAAACAGCTCAAATTATGCCACATATAAGCGATGATGTGGGAAGACAAGTCACTGGGGTGGCTCCAGAAAACTTCAGATCTTAGCTTCACTTGGCTTGCCCATAAGATTGGCACTAAAGCTGAGATCTCAGTTGCTAGTGTTCTCCTCCTCACAGAGGGAGTTGGCATGATTGGTAGTCGCCAGTTCTTCTAAACCAGTGGTTCTCAACCTCCCTAATGCTTTAATCTTTAATACAGTTCCTCACTGTGGTGACCCCCAATCATACAATTATTTCTATGCTACTTTGTAACTATAGTTTGGGGGGGGGGTTGTTTGTTTGTTTTGTTTTGTTTTGAGACAGATTTTCTCTGTGTAGCCCTGGCTGTCCTGGAACTCACTCTGTAGACCAGGTTGGCCTTGAACTCAGAAATCCGCCTGCCTCTGCTTCCCAAATGCTGGAATTAAAGGTGCATCGCCACCATCCAGCGTAACTATAGTTTTGCTACTGTTAAGAATCATAATCTAAACAATCTATGTTTTCTGATGGTCTTAGGAGACCCCTGTAAAAGTGTCATTTGATCCTCAGAGGGGTTGTAATTCATAGGTTGAGAAACCCTGTTTCATAGCCTCTAGTTTTTATTCAAATACCAATGACCTGAGGAGGGATGCCACTGGAGATGTTGGCATTTGGGGTTTAGTGATATTTTAGCTTCATCCAGTGAGTAAAGTCATGTGGTTGCTTGCACCCATCTTCCCTGCCACATGCTATCAGTGAGTTACTTCTCTTCATAGAAATGGCGGAGTCTATAGTGACATGAACCAAACCAAGCAGTGGGAAAATAAAATGTGTTGTCTTCTCCTGGAACTACAACATATCCACCCCATGCTGTGCGCCTAGAACACAGCGCAGCTGCTCCTCAGTAGAGACCTGTGCCGCAATCTGAGGCAGAGTTGTAACAACCTCACCCTTATCCAGGGGGAACTTGAGATCAAGTTTGCAGATGAGGAAATCTATTTCTGGAGTTCAAACAAACATGTAAAATCCCAGCTGGACTCAAAATGCTAAAAGAACTAGTTGCTTAAAAGGTGTGTATTTGGAATGAAGTTCCACAGAGGGCAGCCCTGACAGGAAGCAGGGACACAGGGTTGTAGAACAGACTCCTTACTCTGAACATTTTAGGGAATTCACAAGGACATATTTATGGGAGATTTTTGTGTGTGCTGTTTAAGCTAATTTTTAATGAAGGGTGATCTAGTGACCTTAATGTAATGAAACACAAGTATTTATAATGAGCTTTCTATCAAAATTTAATTGGGTAATCTAAGGGATGTGGACAATTTCAAGCTGGATCATGCTCTTTGCCAGGTACACAAATGAATGGATATTCAGCTTATTTCACAAACAGTTCTGCAAAAAACTTCTTAATACGGATGCCTGTGACAGAGTGTAGTCTCTCTGGTGACACATTTTCATCTTCTTATTAACTCAGGTTCTGCATAACTGTTCTGATTGCTGTGAAGGAAGGGTTTGGGGTAACAATTTGAGAGAATATGGTCAATGGGGCCCAGAATGACATAGCCACAGAAGGTTGAAACAGGAGGTCATATGGTTCCTTGCCTCCCCTGCCAGGAAGCAAAGAGAAGTGAATGAATCTCCACAGCTCACTTTCTTTTTTGTATGGTCTTCAGCCCCCGCTGTGATGTGTACCACCAACATTATGAGTCCTCCCACCTCATGCAACCTCATCTTGGAAATGCTCCCTGACACACCCAGAGATGTGTCTTCATAGTGAGTTTAACTTCAGTCAAGTTGACAGTAAAGACTCAGCAGCATCTTCACTTTCTGAGGGGTCTTGTCTGGTAGGCTAATATGCAACAGACGATCACGGGGTGGTACTCAGTAGAGTTTAACTGCCTGAAAACTGCTATCTCAGTGAAGATGTGATCAGTTTAGAAGATTATCCTGACCAGAGAAAGCTCCCAGCATCTGTGTTTAACAATACTATCCAACCTTTTGTTACTGTGAAAGGCAAATACATGAGATTCCTTAAATAGGCAAATTTATAAATTTGTTTGTATGGTATGGAGACAATCATTTCTGTCTTGTGAGGTTATTATGACAACTATTTGGTTTAGTTGGTGTTAAATAGGACAGCAACATTATTGCCAGAAACAATTCTATATGACATTTAGTTTTCCTAAGGTGTGTGATGTGTCTTGATAATTGAGGAGGTTTTATATACATGCATACATGCACTCCTGTGTGTGTATGTATGTGTGTGTGTGACTGCATGTGTGTGTTAGTGTGTGTATGTGCCTGTGTGTGTTTGTATGTGGAGGTGTGACCTTAGGTATAGAAAGAAGAAGTCTAAGACTTATCCTATGATACACATGGGCAGAGATGAGAACAAATGTCCTACCTAAATCTGACACCTTGAAATGCTAAGTAGACAAACCTGAAATAAACCTGTCCCTGACCCAAGAAATTTGTCTATCTCTAATATTGATGCACTCCCATGTTTTATAACTATAAACAATATTCCATGGGTTTCACCCTGAATTTACAGCACTGAGTATGTTCAACAAACCTGAAATCAGGAGCTTAAATTCCAGTGACCCAAATTTAAGTGTTCCATGATTGAGAATGAAACCAGCTAACCAGCAGATAGAAATATAAACCCCCAGAGGTAGGCAATTCTATCCATTCTTCAAAAGACTCCAGAGACCAAGTCCTGAAAAACTGACACCCATTTTAAAGTAATCATCGTGTGAGTGTGAATATGTATATGCATACATACAAATGCACAAACCAGTGGTGCCCAAGGTCACAAGTCACTGATACAATCAAAGCCATGGAGACTTTCAAGAAAATTAACAGACATAGAAAACAAATTATCTTAATATATGACATTAAAATGAAAATGATTTTAAAATATAGAAGATGCATTAGTATTTATAAGACTGTGTGTATTAGAAAGACAGAGTTCAAACTCAAACTTTAGTCCCAATCCAGGATCTGTATACTAACTCTGGCCCCCTTCCCAGTTCTCTCATTTGGAACTCCATTCTGTGATAGTAAGACACTTGACTCTCATAATAATACATATTCTATTGACTTGCATTTTCATCCCATACATACATATATATATATATATATATATATATATATATATATATATATGGTTTCAGAATCTCTAAATAATACCTCTGTGGAAAAAAATACTGTCTATAATATACGATTTGAGTTAAAAAACTATAGTTTCATAGAATATAGTAAAATGACTATCGTCTGGTTTGGAGACAATTTTGTTTTATTTACCTCCTCCGGTGTGATCGTGTTATCCATTTGCATCGTTGTTAGGATCTGTTTCCTATTGTATTCTATTTCAGCCTCTCTGTGAGCTGGTGGTTGGTCTTAATTTTTCATTTCTGAGGTATGTGTGTGACATTACCTTAAGTGTCCTTCCTTGAAAATAACTCTGTGGGGAGAATGAGAGAACTGGGAGGCATAATCAGGATACACTGTGTGAAAAATATCTATTTTCAATAAAATAATAATAAAAATCAGATAAAAATGAGATAAAGTCTATAATCATCTTTTTTTCAACATTGTATTTTGAGATACTAGCTAATATAGTAAAGCTATAAAATTTTCATGAACTGTGAAGAAGAAATTTTCCTGTTGTTTAAGAACAATAATACTGTCTACCTAGAGAATGTAAAAGGATCTACAGGTATGTTTCTAGAGTCTGTAAGAGGTTTACTGGCCAAAATCAATATAAATAATGCAAACACACACACACACACACACACACACACACACGCACGCACATGTGCAACACACATATTTCAGTGTCGGATATAAAACAACATCTGAAGCCATTAAACTATCAATGATATAAAAGAATATCTTGGATATGAAATTGACAACATATGCAGGTCTCCTCAGCATGATTAAGACATCTGATGTATTCCAGCCAAAGTGACAACAAATTTCTTCTTCCTTTTGGTAATTTTTTCTAATGATTTCAAAACAGACAACAAACAACATATTCCTAAGAGGAGGAAAAATGAGACATGGGATTTGCCCCATAGGTATTCAGACTTAAATCTAAAAATCTTAAAACGGGGGGGGGGGGGCATTTACACAGTAGACACCACTGGATGAAATAAAACACAAACAGAACCTGTGAGCAGGTGAGTTATGGCAGAGCTGGCTTTGCAAGCCACTGTAAAAATTATGGCTTTCAAGGTGCATGGAGGAGTGTCAAGAGATTACCCATATGGAAACAATGCAAATTGAATCTTATTTCCATCAGACAGAAAAGAAAGACCTTAAGTAAATTAAATCTTAAATGTGAAAGGAAAAAAACATAAACTCACTGGAGGCCAAAGAACAGTCCTCTATGACCCCTAGGGAGGAAGAGTTCTTAAAACAAAAGTGTATCAAAACCAATACATGGATTTTTATATATTGAACCACCCCTTCATCCCTGGAATGAAGCCTGCTTAATCAGGGTGGATGATGTCTTTGATGTATTCTTGGATTCAGTTTGTTAGTATTTTATTGAATTTTTTTTTTTGCATCAGTGTTCATAAGGGAAATTGGTTTGAAATTCTCTTTCTTTGTTGAGTCTTCGTGTGGTTTAGGTACCAGGGTGACTATGGCCTCATAGAATGAGTTTGGCAGTGTTCCTTCTGTTTCTAGTTTGTGGAATAGCTTGAGGAGTGTTGGCATTAGCTCTTTTTTGAAAATCTGGTAGAATTTTGCACGAAAACTATCTGTCCCAAAAAAGAATTTTGACAAAAATCCAGCACCCCTTCATATTAAAAGTCTTGGAGAAGGCAGGGATACAAAGGGCATACCTAAACACAATAAAGGCAATATACACCAAGCCAATAGCCAACATCAAATTAAATGGAGAGAAACTTAAAGCATTTCCACTAAAATCAGAGACAAGACAAGGCTGTCCACTTTCTCCATATCTGTCCAATATGAAGTTCTAGCATGAAGTTCTAGCTAGAGTAATAAGACAGCTAAAGGAAGTCAAAGGGATACAAGTTAGAAAGGGAGAAGTCAAAGTATTACTATTTGCAGATGGTATGACAGTATTCATAAGTGACCCCAAAAATTCTACCAGAGAACTCCTATAGCTGATAAACACCTTCACCAAAGTGGCTGGATACAAAATTAACTCCAAGTAATCAGTAGCCATCCTTTATACATGTGATAAACAGGCTCAGAGAGAAATTAGGGAGACAACACCTTTCACAATGGCCACAAATAACATAAAATTCCTTGGTGTAACTCTAGTAACCAAGCAAGTAAAAGCCCCGTATGACAAGAACTTCAACTCTCTGAAGAAAGAAATTGAGGAAGATATCAGAAGGTGGAAAGATCTTCCTTGCTGGGTTCTTCCTTCTGGGTTGTGAGAGTTTTATAAACTCAAAGAGATTTGGAAATCAATGGATGCTTGCAGGACAGAGTCTCACTATGCAGACAACCAGCCTAGAACCCTCTGTGTAGATCAGGGATTGGATTGACCTTGAAGTCACAGAGATGCTCCTGCCTCTGCCTCCTGGGTACTGAGGTTAAAGTTGGGCAGCACTGTGCCTGTCCCAATCTGTAGAGGAATTGAAGTAAGGAGGAAGGGAAGGAGAGGGGGTAGGAAAGTGAACGGGAGGAAGAAAGAGAGGGAGGGAGGAAGGAAGGGAGAGAAAGGGGAAGAAAGGGAAAGAGAGAGGGAAGAAGAAATGGAGGAAGGGAAAGAGAGAGGGAGGAGGAATGAAGGGAGGGAGGAACAGAGAATAAAGGAAAGAGAGAGAAGAAGGAAGGGAGGAATCAGGTAGGGAGAAGGAAGAAAGGGAATGGAACAGAGGGGAAGAGATGGAAGGGAAATAGGAGGAAGAGAGAATAAAGGAAAGAGGGGGAGGGAGGGAAGGAGGGAGGGAGGGAGGGAGGGAGGGAGGGAGGGAGGGAGGGAGGAAGGGAGGGAGGGAGGGAGGGAGAATAAACCCAGTCTTTAGTGTCTGTAGGTGGGCTGGGGTGTAGCAGGGCTGGGTAGATGCCCCTGCTCCTCACGGTCAGTACTTGTGAAATGCAGCCCTGTCTCCTACAAGCTCTCTCAGGCTTACCTGCAGAGAGGAGGCTTCTGGCTGCTCTCTGCAGGGCTGACCTTCTCTGCTTCAAGGGGGTGTAGGATTGAGTGACTCAGAGCTCTCTGCATCCCAGGAAAGGAAAGAACCTGCCTGTGGGTTCTCAGAGGAGACTCCTAAGTTTTGCTTGCAGGGAGTTTCTTCAGAGAGTATGCTACTCAGCTGCCCTGGTTAGAAGGGACTTGGATACTTCACCTCCTCTTATCAATTATTCATAGCATAATTTTTCTCAGAACACTGAGTTCTTAAGCACGAATTCTGTTTTTTCTAAAACAGGTTTAAAATTCTAATATTTTCCTCTGACAAGACTCGTCCCAGCTGAAGATTAGGTTCTGTCTTTTCTGACTCCTGCCCACTGGTAAATGCCCCTCCACCAAGGACAGTAATCAAATTCACAAATAAAATCAGTTTTTAAATGTTCTGCATTTAAATATATAATACAATAAGCCAACGTCTCATCACTGTCCTCCAAGCAACGCTTGGGTTCCGAGGCAGGTGGAGCATTAATATTGGAGGGACACTAATGTGATAAAAAGAGAGAACAGTTTTAAAAGGGTAGGGGATGCACTGACCTTCTCCGAGGCGGTTTGTAAATTCAGTATTATTTATGCCAGGCGGATTTGGAACTGTGAGAGTTTCTAACCTTGAAGACTGTATATCCTGGAGCTGTGTTCCATTTGGGTGACTTTAAGAAGTCCCGCTGAAGGGTGGGAGTCAGTCCCCTTCATCTCACTGTTCGGGGCAGTCCATCACAGCCGCTAGGGTATTGTGGCCATTAATGCATTACTGTGTAGCGTCTGTTTGTAATTTTAATAAATCATACATCTAAAGGCTTTTATAATCCAAGTGATGTGTGGTAGGCATTTTCAGAATGGAATGCAAAGAGAGAGGAAGAGAGACCAGACAGGGATAAGCTATAAAGGACAAATATTTAAAAGCGTACATCCGCCGGGCAGTGGTGGCGCACGCCTTTAATCCCAGCACTTGGGAGGCAGAGGCAGGCGGATTTCTGAGATCGAGGCCAGCCTGGTCTACAGAGTGAGTTCCAGCCAAGGCTATAGAGAAGAAACCCTGTCTCGAAAAACAAAAAAAAAAAAAAAAAAAAAAAAAAAAAAAAAAAGTGTACATCCTGGTTAATTTAAATCCAGTCTACATGTGTGAAAATTTTTTTAATTTTTTATTTTAACTCAATAATTAATTTTGCCAATTCCCTACTGCAAAGCGCCATAAACAGACATTTTAGCATTTGCTCACCAGCGTGGCATCCTCTTGAGAGCAAGACTAAGTAGGTGCTACTGCTGGGGAATTCTGTTCCATCCATCCTTCGTCAGCACTGCAGCTTCTTTTCATTCATTCATTCGTTCATTCATTCATTCGGTCACTAAATGTTTAAGTGAGAAGTTATGATGTGCCCCCTGTACAGGGTCCCAGGCATGTATCTGAGGGTCAGGCTGTTCACAGGGAGTTGCTGCTGTGGAGAATGCTGTCCTCCTCCAGTGTCACCTCTTCTCCGTGTGAAGACCTTGCACTCAGCACCTCTTCACTACACGTACCTCGGTCTAGCTCTCCACTCGTGTTTACACATAACCCACTCCTGGTCCCTTTACCTCGGAAACTCATAAATCAGGCACAGCTCCACATTACAGCCCCTGTGACCCCAAGCCCCAGTGTGGTTCACATGTCTAAGTCATTGCTGTTTGGATAATATTTTAAGGCCATAAATACAGACACGAATAGCAACGTACAAATAATGGGTTTGTGACTAACCCTAACCCAGGGTTAGAAGAAGGTCTCCCTATTGGGCTGAAAACTTCCAAGGGCACAGAAGGCGGTGAGAACAGCCACTAAGGTGGCCATCTGCTCCTTACAGATAGAGCAGAAGGATCACCAGTGGAGGAACCTGTGATCAAGCCTGGCAAAGCCACATAGTGAGAAACACAGCCGCGACTCGGTTAAAAGTGACCTGGGCTAAGAGGCCGACAGACTACGGAGACAAACAAGAGAATCCAAGGCAGCTGTCAGGACTCTGGGGTTTTATGTTATTTTTCAGTAGCTGTGAATGTAATTCCTCAGAGAATGACCTAAAAGAGGGTTAACTTAAGCTCACAGCTCCATAGTTTTGATGCATGATCCTTGGCTCTGATGATTCTAGGTCTCTGTGAGGCAGAGCACCATGGTACAGGAAGCTTGTGGCGGTATGAAGCAGAGCATCATGGTACTGGAAGCTGTTGCAGTGTGAAGCAAAGCATCATGGTACAGGAAGCTGTGGCAGTAATTATCCCCATGAGCTGGGTGCATGCAGGCTCTTCAAAGGCATGAATGAGCGCTTCCTCCAGCGGGGCTCCTCCTGAAGTTTCTACCATCTTCTAAAATAGCGCCACCAGCTGGTGACTAGCTAGTCAGTGCATGAGCCAGTGAGGACATTTCACATTTCAGTCCTAACAGTTTGTACCACATTTAGTCACGCTGGTCAAAGTGGGACACCAGCATAGCGTTTATTATTCATTGTGCCTAAGGGCATGGGTTCTCATTAGAGAGCCTAGATTTATTCATCCCAAGAAACTCCTTTTTCCGTTCTCATAAAGTCTCAAACTAAAAGGACTTTTCTGGCCATTACACAGCAGAACTTGGTCACACCTTTTAACTGCTGGGGTCAGAAGTTCTGACGCTGAGACTAAGCAATACCAGGCAGTAACCTCCCTCGTGTGTTTCTGAGTGTGCCGTGTATGTTACCCACAGAAGCCTCCACTGGGGAGCTTGGGTTCTAGTTGCTTGCCACCCCTCTGGTGGGCATCACTGTGCTGATGCTGACTTTCCTGTTCGGTACGTTGATATGACAGTAAAGATGCCCAGTGCCCATAGCTAACACTGTACGCCTAGTGTTGTTTCAAGTGATTACACACATTAACCCGTTTTATCTGGATGCTAATCTTACAAGCCGGGAGCTATGATTATCCCCATTTTTCAGTTAAGGAAACTGAGGCAAGAAGAGATTGCATAGAGGATCGATTTCAATAGCTACTATACTGAATTGTATTTTGCTTATTTACAAGAGGCTCTGTGACATGACTGTAATCTTATTCTGACATTCCTGATAATGCTGCTTTTTTTCTTTCTGTTTTGTGTATTTGAGACTTAAGGTGTTCTCTACAGTGTTTATCTAATGGTGACCCTATAATGGTTTCAAAACAATATGAAACATGCTTCTGATCCTATTTGTTGACTGGTTCTAATGTGTTAGTGATTTCAGCTCATTATAATTAATAACAAAATCCGCCTTTACTTTCACACACTCCAGGTACAACTATACCGTGTCAGGTGTTAACTGTATTTGAAAGATACTCTGGAGCCTTGTATCTGGGATCACTTTCTCTCCTTCTCCTTGGGGACTGAGGCTGCAGTCACTGCTGTTAAAATAGTCTCTCTCCTTCCTGGCTAGACAAGAGGAGCAGGCTCTCATCAGGAGCCTTCTCTGGGTGACTGCAGTTCACAGTAACCTGCTCCATATTTGATGAAGAGCTGGAGGAGAGGAGCTAAAAGTCTCCGAACACAAAGAAATGCTAATTAGCCTGGTTTGATTGGCACACGTTGATGTCACACGCCCCTTAAATAGGAACAATTATCAATTGTTAATGAAAAAGAAGGAGCAGGAAAGTCAAAGGAAAATTGTCTCCTTCTGTTGCCCATGAATGTCATCCTGAGGGGGACTCTTGGGATCACTGTGAAGGTGACAGTCAGTTCGGGCACCTCAGGAATTTAAGGATGTCACAGAGTTGGCTATCATAAAATAATTGGTGTGTGTGTGTGTGTATGTGTGCATATGTGTTTGTGTATATGTGTGAGTATATGTGTGTGTGCATTCATCTCTGGCATTGTGACTTCTCTGTATAATGCGATTTTTAAAGGATAAGATACTTTGTCAGGCATATTTAGCCAATTTTCATAAAGTTTAGGGATTTCTTTGTGTTACAGCTACATAAAGCTATTTTTTGAATGCTTTCCCCGATAAAATGCAGAAACATCACATCAGCAGTCTCTTTATACAGCTGGGTTATGATTCTACAGTTCAAAATGTCCTTATTTCTAACCGGCCTGAGGGAAGTCTGGCTAAAATCAAGACTTTGGGGAGACATGTAACTTGACACTAAACAAATTCTGAGACTCGCTGTTTATCTTTCTTTCCATGTTGGATCCCAGATGTGTACTTTTTTCTAGGCTGTCTGGAACCAAGCTGATTTTTTTTTTCTTTCCTTCCAGGATCCTCTGTGAGGACAGCGACTGGTGACAAGAGCCATCAGAGCAAGGGGCGTGCTGGCAGGAGTGAGGGCAAAGTGGAGCCAGCCCAAAGGGGCTCATTAGCTCAGTGTTCTTCATCGTGGCTAGAGGCCTTGATCTTTACTAGAAAATTCCATACAGTCTCGAGTACTGAGCAAAATCGACCAGACTCCATTTCCAGGAAGTAAATTATGAAGAAAATGTCTTAATAAAAAGATGATTTTTAAGTAGTCACCCTTATCATTTTTTTTTCAAGCATCCACAGATGGAGTCTTGGTCAAGAGAGATAGCTTTACAATAGTTTCAACAAAGATCTTTTTTTTTCATAGATACCACTTGTGACCCACATACGTATCAGAAAGACTTTCTAGATCAGAAAGTACGACATGTAAAGGCAGGGTAGACATTTTAAAACTGACAGTAGATATGAAAATGTTGATCTCCTCAGAAGTGGAGACTGAGACAAGGATTTCAGAGTAAATCCCTTATTTGCATAGGGCACAGCAGTAGGGAAGTCAGTCAGGGAAGAGAGCTCTGAAGCTCTAAACCACTAGGGGCAGTATAGAGCAGACCTCAGCGTTGCAACTGTTGTTATGTACCAGTTACCCATCTAGTTTTGGTGCCAGGATTTTATCTTTCCAGTATTTCCTGATTGCCTTGTGACAGGTCTAAGAGCCAAGCATCTCCTTGACTCTCTATATTACTATATACAAAATGGAAACTGTTGACCAGATGGCTTCCTGGAGCCCCTTCTCTCACGGAATCCCCTTAGATGTCAAGCGCTGCCACACACCCCTTCCACCATGCCTGGCGCTTTTTAGTCTAAACCAAGTGAATGAATGAATGAATGAATGAATGAATGAATGAATGAACTGAGATGTGTCCGAGAGCTCAGACGGCTCACCTTTGTCTCCGCAATTTTTCCCTACTTCATTTTGTGCACAACTCAGTGAAGCCTCTTTGACTCATTTCAGCTCCTAGAGTGATGAGCGTTTCAAAGCTCTCCATCCTCTTAGTCTGTAAGGATGGCAGACATCACACTTACAGAATCTTCCCGCCTTTGATCAAGTCACGTCAGCAGTACACAGTTATGTTCAGAAAATGCCAGGCATTTGGAGGAGTAGGCATGCTCTTTGGTGTCAGACTCAGACCTCCTGCAGGCTTCTCCCAACAACATATTCACTAGACACAGAGCAAGTTCCAGGTAGGAACAGAGAAGGGAGCTGTTCTCAAGGCCGTGCTCCCTGCTGGCTGTGGGAAGTTCTGAGGACAGGCAGTGCTCAGTTTGTCCTTCACAAGATTTTTCGAATTGAGTGCCATTAGGCAGGGCATATTGACTTGGGTTGACAAGTTGTTTATCTCCCAAAATGGGACAGGAACCCAGGGCTTCATCTTTGGAGACATCTTGTCTAGCCGTCTTCACACAGCTGGGCTTGTAGTCTGCTACAGTTTGTATTCTCAGAAGCCCATAGACGGGTATATGGTGTTTGGATGAACCATCTTCCCTTTAGTCTCTTTCTGTGCTGGAAATGAACCCCAGGCAAACCAGTAGAAGAGTACTGAGGTTTGGATGGAGATTGAGCTTGTCCCCCTAGTTTGTAGAACTGCCTACATACGTCCTGATCCTGGCTTCAGCGTTCCCCTCAATCTTACAACTTCCTCCGCCTCCTCCCAATAGACCACATTCCATTGTCTCCCAGCCCCTCCTTACTTAAGCTCTCCCTTTTCCTTGTGCTCAAGTTTAAAACTCAGTGGTCTTTGTTTCACTATTGTCAGGAAACAGACCTCACTCCCATCTTGTTCTCTACCTGCTCAACAGGTGACTTTCAGTCATAAGCCTTCATTTCAGAATTTTATTATCTGTTACTTAAACTGGTTACAAAGCTGAAAGTCACAGGCCCCAGATGGGAAGTGGTAGTAACTCCAGGCCAAGCTTGTTTCATTTCAGTCTGAGTTTAGCACTGGGAGTGTAAAGAGACATAAATGGTGGATATATAGGCCAAAGGATACACTATGAGAATATGTTATAAGTCTTACCTAAACGTAGCTTATTAACAGGCACAGCAATGACCAGATTCAGGGCAGAGAGCACCACACATGCTTTTTCAATAAGGAAGAGTTTGTTCCACTCTGAAAACTTTCCATTCTGTTGAAGTTCATGACAGAATTTGCTTACACATCCTTTTCTTCCAAAGAGCACAGAAACCTGAGGAAGGCCCCACTGAGTGGCCAGACCCCGTGAATGCCATGC
The DNA here is from genome assembly GCF_011762505.2 of Arvicanthis niloticus. NCBI lineage: Eukaryota > Metazoa > Chordata > Mammalia > Rodentia > Muridae > Arvicanthis > Arvicanthis niloticus. Next base: position 49,012,313 of record NC_047678.1, read on the forward strand.
ACAACTTTGGGAAAGCAACCCAAGTGGCACACACTGAAGCAAATTGTCCAGAAAGCAACTGTCTTTAACACACACTAACTGAATCTCCACAGAAAGTACCCTTCTGGGCAGCACTGTCCCTCCATGAAGGAGAAATAAGTAAATTAAGCTCAGAATATACAAGGTACACAAACCTCTCCACTCCTCTCAACAAGCACAGGAGAAAGTTTCCCCACCAATCAGAAGAAATGAAGGTGACTATTTTGTATATTGGACTAAGGCAGTATCTGCATTGGCCTCTTGTGGTTTAAGTGAGAAGGGCACCCATAGGTTCATAGATTTGAGTACTTAGTCATGGAGGGTGGGGTGACACTGTTTACAAGAATTAGGATGTGTGGCCTTATAGGAAGAAGTATGTCACTCGGGGATGGGCTTTGAGGTTTCAAAAGCCAATTCCGAGCCTGGAATCTCTCTCTACCTGCATCCTGCCGATCTGGAGATAGAACTCTCAGCTCCTTCTCCAGCACCACGTCTAGCTGCATGCTGCTATACTCCCGCCCTGATGACGATGGACTAAGCCTCTGAAACCGTAATTCAGCCTCAGTTAAATGCTTCCCTTAATAAGAGTTGCTGTGGTCATGGTCTCCCTTTGCAGCAGTGGGACGCTGACTCAGACAGTTCTTGATCATAGCTGTTAGCAGCAGCCCCATTTACCAAGACGGTTACTGTGGACAAAAATGTCAACTCCTGTAGGCAGCTGCCACCCAATGTTAAGAAGCTGGGGTCAGTGGGGGAACTGTTCCAGAGACATTCATCACATTTCTGCAGATGTCTGACATTCCCAGGTCCCCTGAGACCCTGTATTGCTTATACAGTCACCAAAAGTAAGGGTGCTGAAGCCACTTGCTGGTCCCTCCCAAGTAGCATCTGCTTTTGTTTTGTTTATGCACACAAAACATCCAGAATTCATGTGACATATTATCTAAGTTCCCTAGAGGTTGGTAAAAGCATCAAGAGACTGAGCCGACTGGGAAGACAATAACAATGGTTATTACAGAATGGAGGAACTGGAGAGACCATGGAAAGTCAACTGGGGCAGTTGAAAATGAGTCAAACATGGAGGTGCCTCTGCAAACATGTTCTTCACCATCAGCCTTCAAATGAGAAACTATAAACCACAACCGATTTGTTGAAAGCACCCAACCGCTTTGGGTTATTTATTACCCTGACCAAGTATTTATTGTGTTGAATTTACCACCTTGACTCTTGGAGGCGTGTAGCTAGAGCTTGAAGTACACTGCTGCAGAGAGATGGCTTCTGAATTCATTCTTCATCCAGAACGTAGCCTCGACTTCTTCTAGATAAAATCTCACCATTCTGCACCAAACCCCAGCATCTATCTGTCCTTAGGAACTTGGCCACTCTAGGTTTCACTCCAAGGCTGAAACCATCCGTGGTTTTCTCTTTGGGTCTGACTTGATTCTCTTAGCAGAATGTTCTGAAGGTTCACTCATGCTGTGCCAACAGACTGTGAGTTGTCCGCTCCTGGCTAGAGTGAATAGTCCAGCAATGTATTGGGAGAGCTAGCACTTCTTGAAGATACTTCAGACTCTTAATATACATTCAGAAATGAGACTCTCGTATCATGTGACATCTCTGTCTTTAGCTTGGGGGTAGATGTCATACTGAATTCCACGGCAGTTGCTCGTACAATAAAACCACAGAACATGGTGATTCCCACTTCTCCACATCACTAACACTTTTTTAGATTTATTTCATTTTTAATAATATACATGGAGTTGGTCCCTACATCTGAATGTAGGCATCTGCAGAGACCAGAGGCATCAGTTGTCTCTGAAGTTGGAGATACAGGTGATTGTGGGACATCTGAATTCAGGTTCTAGGAACCAAACTCTACAAGGGCAGTACATGCTTCCTAACTGCCAAAAAAGCTCACCAACACTTTTTTTTTAAATAAAATGATCATCATTCTAATGAAAGGGAAATGGCTTCCCATTTCAGTTTTGAGTCCAGAATGGCAGGAGAGACACTATTCAGTCACAGTCTTCTTGCTTTGGTGATGCCATCGGCTTTGCTGGTAGGGGAGGTCTGGTCTCAGAGTGAGTTTAAAAGCATCCTTCCTCTTCAGTGTTTTTAAAACACTTTTGGAATCAGCATTAATTTTTTGGCATTTAGTGGAGTTCTTGAGTGAAGCCATCTGGTGCCAGGCTTTGCTTTGCTGGGGAGTTTTTCATTCTCTGCTGGTTATTAGCCTGTTCAGAGTCTGTGCTTGTGACCCACTCTAGGCAGGTGTGACATTTCTAGGAATGCACGCGTGTCTCTGAATTGTCTGATGTATCCGTGTACCATGGTGAATAGTGTTCTCTGATGTATCGATTGGTGTACCACAGTGCATAGTCTTCTCCTTCATCCCTTTCCCTTGTGGAGCATTAATGTCCTCCCTGCCACTTCTAGTTCGTCCACTCTGTGCACTTACTCCACCTAACCACTTGCCCATTGTATCCATCCAGAAAAACAGATTTCATTTCCGTGTGTTTTTTTTTTTTCCTACTGTTTTCTCATTCATTATTTCTATGAGCTCTGCTGTAATTTTTTTTTAATGTTTTCTTTTGTTAGAGTTTGATTTGTCTTGATCTCTGCTCCTTGCTGTATAGTTAGCTTGTCAATTTGGGATTTCAAAAAGAATAAAGATGATGCTAGCATGTGCCTTGTCCTTGTTTTCACTTCTCTTAAGGTATTTCCCAAATTCTCCTTAGAAGTTTTCTCTGACGCATCCAAATAAACGCCCATATATTCTGGAGACTTGAAGGTTTCCTTCACTATTGATTTGTAATCTTATCCCATTATGACCAGAAAAGATATTTTGCATGACATCAGCGCCTGTGGACTTGTAAAGACTTGTTTTTAGGTCCACTTGTGTGGCCTGTGCTAAGAACACTCCCTGTACCTGTCTAGTTCTCCTGACATGGATTTCTCTACGTCTGGTAAATCCATTAATCCAATGGTGTTGACCGAGCCTTCACATCTTTAGTGACATCTTTAGTTTGGTTGCTCTATTCATTGTTAAAATGGGCTACTAACATCTCCTGCTGTTCCTATGTCACTTTCTATTTTTTTCTCTCTGATCCTGCCAAAAATTCTTCCACATATGCAGGCACTTTGAAGTTAGGTGTATGATTCCTGAACCTTCTCATGAGCTCACCTTTTTATGATTACATAGTGTCCTTCTTTGCATCTTAAAACAGATCCTATTCACACTCTGGTTGAGTGTGTATTCTTGGCACAGGCTTTTTGCTCTTCTGTCTGAGATAAGCATGGAGTGTTACTTTCCATTTCTATACTCCCTGTGCATCTGTAGTTCTAAAACAAACAATTCTCCTGGACAACATGTACTACTTAGTTTTATTGTCAAATTGACACAACCTAGAGTTACCTAGGATGGGGGGGAGGGGGATTCTCAACTGAAGGAGTGCCTCAATCAAATTGCTCTGTGGTTGAGCTTGTGAAAAACTGTGTTGATTGATGTGAGTGAGCTTAGCCCACTGTGGGCAGCACAATCCCTAGGCGGGTGGCCCCTCAGCTATATAAGAAAGCTTGACAAAGAGCAAGCCAGAGAACAAGCAGTAAGGAGCATTTCTTTGGTTTTCTCACCAGCTCCTGTTCTCCTTTCCCTTGGTGCTGGACCATAATCCAGAAGTATAGGCGGACATCGACCATTGACTCTCACAAGCTCATTTCAGTCAGTGTTTTATCTACAACAGGGAAAATCAAACTGGACAGGTGGTAAATAGTTGCTGCCTATGTTTTCATCCATTCAACGATACTGCACCTTCTGACTGGGAAATAAATCCACTTACATGAAACAGTTACCAGTGAGGTGGAGAGACAGTTCAGAAGTTAAGCGTACTGGTTGCTTTTTCGGAGGACCTAGCTTCTATTCTCAGCACCTATGTGGTGGCTCACAACCATCATTAACTCCAGTTCCAAGAGAACTGCCCTCTTCAGGCCTCTGAGGGTACCAGATACATCCTTGGTTCGGGCTAAACATCATACCTATGAAATAAATAAGCCTTCAAAACTTAAAAATAATATTCATGGACAGGGAAGGAGTATTCTACTCTTTTTATTTTGTTGTTGGTTTTTTTTGTTTTGTTTTGGGGTTTTTTTGTCTTTTTTTTTTTATGTCATGCTTTCTGCCTCCCTTCTTTTTATTTTGTTGTTGCTTTTTTTGTTTTGTTTTGGGTTTTTTTTTGTATTTTTTTTATTTAATGCTTTATGCCTCCCTTCTTTTTATTTTGTTGTTTTTTTTTTTTTTTTTTTTTTGGGTTTTTTTTTGGTCTTTTTTTTTATGTCATGCTTTCTGCCTCCCTTCTTTTTATTTTGTTGTTGTTTTTTTGTTTTGTTTTGGGTTTTTTTGTCTTTTTTTTATGTCATGCTTTCTGCCTCCCTTCTTTTTATTTTGTTGTTGTTTTTTTTTTGTTTTGGTTTGGTTTTTTTGGTCTTTTTTTATGTCATGCTTTCTGCCTCCCTTCTTTTTATTTTGTTGTTGTTTTTTTGTTTTGTTTTGGGTTTTTTTGGTCTTTTTTTTATGTCATGCTTTCTGCCTCCCTTCTTTTTATTTTGTTGTTGTTTTTTTTGTTTTGGTTTGGTTTTTTTGTCTTTTTTTTATGTCATGCTTTCTGCCTCCCTTCTTTTTATTTTGTTGTTGTTTTTTTGTTTTGTTTTGGGTTTTTTTGTCTTTTTTTTTATGTCATGCTTTCTGCCTCCCTTCCCTCTCCCAGCACTTTTGCTTGTAGTCCATTATTTTTCAGTTTGGAGATTTTGATTGACAGGGCATGATCAGTATTTCATTTCCCTTTATGTGTATGTGACACTGCAATCACACGAAACAAAGTTACAGCATTCTATTAAATATTAATAGTTACACACAGAATTTAAAAATAATAACCTAATTTCAACCAAATAAAAATTCTCTGCTCTTCTTGTAGCTCCTGTTTTTAATGTCTATAGGTATTATATATCCATGAAGAGACGTACAGTTAATTTTTTCACATTTATATTCTATAGAATCAAGTTAAGATACAGGTTGCCATATTTGCCCAGATGAGTGTGTTTTATATGACTTTGTGCTTCTTTCTCTAACCTCCTGTTCCAACCTGAAGAACCCCTTTTCTCCTTTAATGGAGGCAGGGTTTTTTCACGTTAGTTCAAACATCCCACTCCCATAAGCATTCACTCCCGACAGCTATCTCAGTTAGGGTTTCTATAGCTATGGTAAAATACCATAACTAAAAGCAACTCAGTGAACTTCACTTCTTCATCCACTTCCACATCACAGTCCGTTATACAAGGAAGTCCAGGGCAGGACCTGAAGCAGAGGCTGCCATGGAGCAGTGTTGCTTACTGGCTTCTTCTTCGTGGTTTGCTCAGTCTGCTTTCTTACACAACTTTGGGCTTGCCCATAGGCCAATTTTATGGAGGTAGCTCCTCAAATAAGACTTTCCTCTTCTCAGCTATATTTAGGTTTATGTCAGATTGACCAACACCAATGAAGAAAACACCTAACCACCTTTCTCTCCCCGCCTCACCTCCAACCCCCACCCCTGTTTAACATTTTGTATAATGTAGCTTTTGTTCATCTGGATAAACCTTCATCTCTCTTTTGTTGCTGAAGGACAATTCTGACAACTGCAATATTGTTTGAGCTTTTTTTTTTTTTTTCCCTTTCAGCAATTTGAATTTATCATTCCGCCCCCTGCTGGCCTATGAGATTTCCACAGAGGAGTCTGCTAGTCATCTTAGGCAAGTTTCCTCTTGTGTGGTGGTAGATTCTCTTTTGGGGTTTCTCTCTGGCTTTGGTTGGCCAACTGAACTTGTGCAGGACTACTCTTTGGCTTTGTCATAGCGGAAGTTTTCATGTGTCATTTGTATCTTTTATTGCCCACTTCTTTCTCTCTGTCTCTCTGCCTCTGCCCCCATCCCCATCAGGTGCTAATCCTACCACTGAACTACCTAGCTCCAATCCTGTAAGTTCATTTCTTCCTTCAAATATGAGAAGTTTGGGGCCATTATATCTTCAAATAAGTTCCCTTCTCCCCTTCTCCTTATACTTTAATAACATGTGCATTCGCCCAGTTGCCCAGTTGTTTGTTACAGAGCCAAAAAAAAAAAAAGAAAAAAAAAGCATTTGCTGCATGGGGGAACACAGCCTGCAGATGCCTGCCCTTCTTCATTCCTGTTTTTTTCTACACCCCCAAACTTGATGGTCTCAAACAAAATGTTCAAATTTACTGACCCCCTCATTATTTATTATTATTATTATTATTATTATTATTATTATTATTATTATTATTATTATTATATTATTTTATCTAATTAAATCCCCTTTATCATCTCTGCACAGAGCCAAAAAAAAAAAAAAAAAAAAAAAAAAAAAAGCATTTGCTGCATGGGGGAACACAGCCTGCAGATGCCTGCCCTTCTTCATTCCTGTTTTTTTCCACACCCCCAAACTTGATGGTCTCAAACAAAATGTTCAAATTTACTGACCCCCTCATTATTTATTATTATTATTATTATTTTATCTAATTAAATCCCCTTTATCATCTCTGCACAGAGCCAAAAAAAAAAAAAAAAAAAAAAAAAGCATTTGCTGCATGGGGGAACACAGCCTGCAGATGCCTGCCCTTCTTCATTCCTGTTTTTTTCTACACCCCCAAACTTGAAGGTCTCAAACAAAATGTTCAAATTTACTGACCCCCTCATTATTTTTATTATTATTATTATTATTATTATTATTATTATTATTATTATTTTATCTAATTAAATCCCCTTTATCATCTCTGCACATTCATTGTCCCTATGATCAAATCAAGTCTTTTGCCAAACTACTCTAGTGAGTTTTTCTAGTCAGTTATTTTATTTTTCAGCTCTAGAATTTGATTCATATCTGTAACTTCAACTGCTATTTGTATTCTCATTGTATCTGTGACTTGCTTTTCGTGATTGTGTGCAGTTGTCTGTGTTCTCTTTCTAAAGCACATCAAGCATCCTTATGACTGTGAGTTTCAACTCTGTCACAGGTCCCCATTTTACGGTCAATTTCTGAGCCTTTGTTGTGCTTCATTAGGCTGTGTTCTCTTGTCCTTTGCTGGCCTTGCAATCATTTATTGCGATTTTTGCATTCGGGGAATTTTGTTTTAAGACCTTCAAAAACAAAATGAGAACAGGGTTGCAGTCTTTACACCCTGAGATCTTGTGCACTAGCCAGAGATAAAGGTTCCAGACCATACCAAACTGCTTCTGAGCTCTTACTCCCCCTCGTGCCCACCTGTGGAATTGCATCCCCAACGTGTGGCTCTACCTGGGTTCTCAGAGGTCCCTGAAGTCACCCTAGTAAGATTAGTGCTCCTGAGTGAGGAGAGCCAGACCATCTAGAAGAATGAAGGTGCGGCTCACCCTGGTGTCATTCACACTGGAGGATTTCCTGTGGTTTGTTCTGTGAGACGCTGAGGAAGAGGAAAAGCCAGGTATGCAAAACTGCCATAAACCCTTCTATCTGCTCCAGTCTCCATTTTTCCTTGGCCAGGGTGCTGTAGTTTCTCAACTCCTCTAGGCTTACCTCACAGAGGTAGAGTCTCTCACGTGGTTAATTTAATAACGTGTCTGTTCAGGACAGAGTGGGAGGAACCTTCTAGTTTCTCTTAAATGTTTTTTCTTTGTTTGTTTGTTTGTTTAAAAAAAAAAAACTGTAACAATCTCCTTGTCAAACTCTTTCCTCTGTGATAGAAGAAACACCCAAAGAATGACTGTCGTAAGCTGAGGCAGCATGTAGCTGCCTGCCTGAACATGTCTCTTTCTGCCTTCAGCCAGTCACACCACCAAAAACAAAAGCAACAGAAAAAACAAACAAGCAAAACTCCATATTGTTTCCATGCACACGATGAAAGGAGCAGTTAGGTCATATCTCCAGCTAGTTAAGAGCAGAGGCATCTATTCATATGTGTGTGTACACATAAATTCTGTGAATTAGGAAGTTTTATTTCTTTATTTTCAACCATATGGATTGTTCTATACAAAACGCAGAAGACTTCATCTCTCTTGTTCCTCCACAGGAAGACAACACAGCCCTGTCTTTCTTCCATGACTCAAGTTATTTCATACTTGCTGTGAGTCTCAGGTCTGGGGTACCCTGTAAATGTCTCTTAGAGCTTTGCTTTGGATGATAAGACCACAGTAACAGGAATGTCTAAATCTGCTGGAGTGAAAGGGATAGGACCACTTCTGGGAAGAGTCCTATGCAAGGCTGTTGGATCAGGACCCAGAAGAGGCTAAGTCTGTGGCATCAGGGGTTTTGGTAATCTGTGCCCAACCACAGTTACCTAGCAAGAAGATGCTGCCTATCACTGACCACAGGGTGGGAAGTGGGACTGTCCTGGAGGGGACTTGAACACTGCCAGTGGTGTGCTTAAGAATCCATGGCAGCCAAGGAGGATCTCTTTAGTGTCGACCAGTATCAATGAGGAATTGCCATTTTACTGCACTCCTTGAGTTCCCTGTCCTGGCATTTCAGCACTGGAAAGGGACCTACACAGAGGTGCCATACATTAAACGTTCTCTCACCTTGGCAGGCACAGCTAATCGTGATTTAATATATGAAAAGCCATTAAGTCCTAGTTATTGCTTCTCAAGAATCATGGAGCAATAGATATACATTAGGGTATGTTTTCAAACTGGATCCATAAATTGCCTTTCAGGTTGATGCTCGACTAGAATTATCACCCTGTGACATTAAATAGTCTCCTGCAACATAATTTCCTTGCGTGGATCTTGTTTTATTGGTGACCAAGTTTTAAAGGAAGAAACTGATTATGTCATTTGAGAAGTGGCACAGAAGACTAAAGCGACACCTCAATGGCTAAGGGCTGTCTGCTCCACCGTGAGGACCAGAGTTTGGATCCCAGCACCCATCACGTGCTCTGTAAAGGACTGTCACTCCATCTCTGAGGAGCCTGACACTCTCTTTTGACCTCCACAGACACACAGACATTCACACTAATGCACATATATTCATATGCACATGTGCGCATGTACATAGTCACACACACACACATAAGTAAATATATAATTTTTACAAAATATAGAAGAAGAAGAAGAAGAAGAAGAAGAAGAAGAAGAAGAAGAAGAAGAAGAAGAAGAAGAAGAAGAAGAGAAGGAGGAGGAGGAGGAAGAGGAAGAGAAGGAGAAGGAGGAAGAAGAGGAGGGGGAAGAAGAGGAGGAAGAAAAAGAGGAGGAAGAAGAAGAGGAGGAGGAGGAGGAAGAGGACAAGGAAGAGGAGAAGGAAGAGGAATAGGAAGAAAGAAAGCAGGGTCCAGAAGAGCTCTCTATCCAGAGGAATCTTTATAGACAGGAACATATGGAATGTATTGAAAAGGTGGTACATGGTGACATATTTGAGTCCAAGTTTGTCAGGACCCACAGTTCAAACTGTCTTTCATACATAAGCCACAATTCACATCTCAGATCAACTTTCAGATATGATTAGTGTCATCATTCACCCACTTGTGCATTCAAATTCAGAAATATTTGCTAAGGTTTACAATGTGCTAACCTCCATCTTAGGTACAAAAAAAAAAAAAAAAGGAGAAGAAGAAAGAAAAAAATCATGTTATTATAGGATTTATGAGCCAAGATCTATAGAGGCACCAAACACAAGTAAAACCCACAGAAAACCCAAACTTAAATGTATGAAGTGAGTCTACCAAGACGGTTTACCTTGGGCACATTAAATCATTTCTTCTCTTTTCCCATACATCCCACTTGTTTTCCTGGATAGCCTGGGCTGTCCTGGTCCTGGAGGGACAGCTCACAAGTTAAAATCACTGCTGCTTTTGCAGAGCACCTGGGTATGGTTCCCAGCACCCACATTTTTGTTTATATCTATATGTAACCCCAGTTTCAGGGGATCTGATGCCCTCTTCTGACTTCCATGGGTTCCTACACTACACATATGTAGTATACATATACACACTCAGGCACACACTAAATAAACAAATAGAAAAAAGCCATGTGACCCATCCTGGTACATTCTCCCTATTTCAAATCCACTGTCTCTCCCATTCGGTGTCAGTTGAACTAAACTCACAGTTTAAGGTTTGAAGCCAGTGCTGGGATTTACCTTGCTAGCTGATTTAAGCTCCTTCCAACTTAAACTTGCTTCTGTGCAGCACTCTCTAAGGGGAAGACTTTGTTCAGCCTGTTTGGAGCAGAGCAGTTTGCAGACATTTGGGGAATGGACTCAGGAATATTTTGTTTCACACACTGATTGTGCTCAGAAGTCTCAGGGCCACTCAGAAGACACTTGCCAGTGCATGGCAGTGCTACTACCATCTCTGTTGTGTCCATGAGTCCAACGTCAGCCAAGGAAGGGGCCATCTAAAGGGGCAGTGAAACAAATTAAAATCGATGAGATACTCATTCTCCTGACGATACAGTTTGCTCCATGAGCTACGCGCTTGCCCTTACCCTCCTAATGAGAGTCTTTGACATTTCAGCACACTAAATTGACATTTCAAAATGAGTGGGTGGTTGATATTGTCTTGATTTCCTGTGCACAGAATATTAATTTCCTCATGGTAAAACAGTAAAGAATTACATACATATAAGAAGGTGAACCGAGAGATATGTTAATTATTAATATTAACATACTAATATTTAAGCTGCAGTCTGATCATTTGCATAACCCCCTAACTAATGCACTTCATAACTAACATGCATTTACTGAGGAAAATCATTTAACTGAGCGAGTGGAGAACTGAATACAGGAAAAAATGAGAGCAGCCTACGCGAGTTACGTAGGTCTAAGGTTTAAAGTAATGTACTCAGCTTGGAGTTTTCTTCCTTCTTTCTCTCTTTGGAATCTATTTAAAGGCAAGGGTATTTACCCAGCCGAAGTGTACCGTGGTGCGAATATGTAATCACAATTACCATGAACTTTACAGAAGAAGGAGGTGTCTTCAGAATGATAGTGTCACTCAGCTACCTTTGTACTTGGCCCTGAATCATCTAATAAGGTTGGCTGGAGATAAGATAATTCTTATCTTAGAGAGGAGGCCAAACATTTTCATTCAAATAGGGTTTGATTTGGAAATGCAATGATGTTAAGCCTGAATTAACAGGGCTATTCTAGTCTGCAACACCGTCATCTAGGGTCTGTTGCTCTGAGTGACAGGCATGAAGATTTGCCTGCTCCGCCACAGAAAATGAAATCCATGAGTGAGCACCCTAAACTTCTACTTCCAGTAAGATTGCAAAGACGCTGAAGGCCCGGAGCATGTGAAACTAGGTCTTCGTCCACATGGGCTGATGCCACAGGACCACCAGCAGCTAAAGCTAAAGTCCATTTTCCAGAGAATGACGCATCAGCCTCCCCTGAATCAGAGCTGATGTGTTTGTCCATGACTGGAGCAGGGACTCCATCCTTTGGAAATGGGCCAATGAAACCAGAGGACCAGCCCACGTATCATGAATGGGAATGGAGTGTGTTTGGAGACATGTAACAGTGTGGTTTTTGTGAATAAGTTTGTTCCAGTGAATCCCAAGTATGGAATTCTCAAACATCACAGTTCCAGAAGCCAGACATCCAACCTCAGGGTGTCACCGTAGGCATGCTCTCTCTGAGGTAGCCTGGAGAACACTCTCTGCTTCATCCATCTTAGATTAGGTTCCGTGTGGTTTGGGGCTTTGTGGATCCTTCTCTGCTTCACTATTGTTTGCCTTCCATCTTCTGGGTGCCCACTTCCCTTTTGTCTCTAATAAGGAAATACATCACCAGACTTAGGCCCTGCTCTGAATATCCAGAAAGACCTCATGGTCAGACTCTTAAGTTATGTAAACAAAAAACACTTCTCCAAAGAATGTCACACTCACAGGTGGCAGGAGCCAGAACATGTGCATAACTCTTGTGTCCATCCTTCTGCTCACAATGGGTAAATGTCTCGGCTAAGAAGCAAGCATGGGGGCTTCTTTCCTTCTCTTCTCCCTACTGGGAAATAAAGGTGTTCTTTGCTTCGGAGTTTACAATTCCCTGATGCTTTCTGAATCTTGAGTACTACATACTTGTCCACAAACGGAGGAACGAAAAGCTCAGTAGGGGCAAACTGGCCCCATTCATTTCATAAATACTCTCTAGTGGGTCTTGTCTAGTGATCCCAACCTAGAATCCAGCCATGTGGTCCAGACTTGTGACTGAGGGTCTTAGATACCAAGCACTCTGGCTTCCCAACTCTGGGATAGAGAAAACAAGAAATGAAGCAGTGACTTCCTGTGGCCAGTCCTTAGCATCCATAGGAACTGATCACAAGGGAACATGACATTGGCTCTGGAAGACTCTGTAGGGTCAATTTAAATAGCACACCACCTTGATGCTCCATTTCCTGCCAATGCTACTTGGTTTGGCTGACATTACATAGCTACATGATCCTTTGTGAATGTTGATGACACATGGCTTACATATCTATTTCAAGGGAGATCAGTAGGACTGCCAGATTAGCAAGTAAAATATGACCGTTAAATTTTAATTCCAGATGCACAGTGAATAAATTAATAGTAAAAGAATGTCTCCAAGGGCAAGGCAAATGGCTCAGTGCTTAAAAGCATAAGCAAGAACACTGGGGTTCAGAACCCATGAATTCATGTAAGTGTCACAGTGGTAGACCACAGAGACAGGAAATACCCAGAGCAAACCAGCTAGAGACCAGCTGTATGCAAGAGCTCTGGGTTCCATTGGGAGATCCTGAAGCAAAGAATCTGATGAAAGAGAGTGATCGAGGAAGAACGCCAACACTGTTCTTGGTCATCCGCATTTGAATACATACGTAAATATTATAAATACATGTGAATATACATGCACATACACACCATACCCACATAGACGCAAATATAAGAAAAAGGCTGTTCTAAATATTCCACAGCAGTAAACAATTATTTGTTATTTTTCAGAAGTGAAAATGTAGTTTAGAACGTGTCAACGTTAAACAGCAGTGTGCCCTGTGCCAGAGTGCTCAGCCAATGAGCTAAGTTCTCCCTTCAGCAGGAATATCGAATATTCCTTTCATTATCAAATGCAGCTTTTATAGTTGTTAATGTTGACCATGATAAGCACAGTGTTTGTTAAGGGAGAAATAACACCCCTTCGAACACAGAGAGCTTTGCAGTTAGGAGGTATCCCTTTTAAGCATTGGTCTTGCCTTTTGACAAATGATTTTGATTCCACCTTTTAAAAAAGAATGTGTTCTCTGATGAGTGGTATGTTCACCCGTGACTATTCAAAGGCCCTCCATTCGTGTGCCTCTGGAGTAGTTGCCTACTGTGTGGGTGCTAAGAACTCTGAGAACAGACCATTATAGTTACTCTGTTCTAATTTTGCAGTGGCTCTAGAAATCTTTTACTGGGCTCGAGGACCCAGCCCTCAGGATTAAAAGTCACGTAGAACAGCAAGCAGGAGCTGACACCCTCTGTCTTGTTTTCTCTAAAGCACATTATTGGCAATTATGATACTTTCCTACTAAGGTAGAACTTGAACCCCAGCAAAGAATTCTTCGGATGAAGTATTCACTAAACCCAGCTGCTGTGAGGTTCATTTAGCAAATGAACTGCCCCCTCTCCTCTCCTGTGGGACATGGCACAGCCAAGTAAGAAAAAAAAAAATAGGGCAATCAATATCACCAGTAGAACAAAGAACATATACAAACTCAAACAAGACTGTTGTCTCAGTAATTTGTAAGATACACTGGAAAAAAGAGAGTGATAATTGCTTATTGGTCTCAGAAAGCAGCCACAGTCAATTTCCAGATTGGCTAGACTCCACAGGAAGAGTCACTCGCCTTAAAATTGAACTTAAAGCTAGCAGTCACCACGTGTCCATAGGCCAGCAAGCAGGCATCATTTAATGTAAAGAAAGCAGAGACCCAGTGTGCACATGTGAAGGCCAAGGAAAAGCATAATCTCCAGGACTGGAGAGATGGCTCAGCAGGTGAGAGTTCACACTGTTCCTGCAGAGCTACTGAGTTTAATTCCTAGCACCTATGCATGGTGGCTCACAAGCACCTATAACTCCAGCTCCAGGAAACCTGACACACTCGTCCAACCTCCTCAGGTACTGGCGCACAAGTTTCTATACCCTTCCACACACACACCACTTACATATAGAGTAAAACTAAAATAAATCTTAAAACAAGTACTGGTCACACAGAACTAACGGTAGCTAGAAAAGACACTTTATTCTTTGCTTTTGTGGTTGTCCTGGAAAACAACTAAGGTTATCATACCTGCTTGGCAAGCTCTCTGCACTAAGCCATATTCCTAGCCTAGGATAGGTACATTGGTTTGAATGAAAATGGTTCTCATAGATTCACTAAGAGTGGCAGTGTTAGGAGGTGTGCCCATGTTGGAGGAAGTGTGTCACTGGGGGTGGGCTTTGAGATTTCAGATGCTCAAGCCATGCCCACTGTCACTCTCTTTTCCTACTGCCTGTTGATCCAGATGTAGAACTTTTAGCTGCTTCTCCAGGGCCATGTCTACCATGCTGATAATAGACTAAATCTCTGAACTGTAAGCCAGCCTCAATTGAATGTTTTCCTTTATAAAAGTTGCTGTGGTCATGATGTCTCTTCACAGCAATGAAAATGCTAAGACAATAGATAACTCTGCTTCAGAATCCACATACAGTGAAGGCATGGTTTCACACTGCTGTTTTCCAAACAATTTTATTCATATTAAATCTTATTTTACCAAGAAAAGACACTCCAAATCTCTTTCCCAGTTTATGTATGTCTTCCCAATAAAAACATGCTTGAAGAAGCTTCAACCAAATGCCAGTGTGGTGTAATCCATCTGTCACTGCTGGCCAGAGCTCTCAGGTCTCCATGTGGCCCACCCATCAGTAATTGGCTTAAAAAAATAAAATAAAATAAAATAAAATAAAATTTTCTACAGTGACTATTGAAAGTGTCACAGCTGCACAAACTTCAGGCTTTTCCACCACAATAAAGAAATGAATTAAAAGCCTCAGTTGTAGCTAATTTAAATAGACTTTCAGTTGTCAGATACAATTCAAAACCAGCAGCATTGGCTCTGATAAGGGACATCTTTCTTTTTCATCTTAAAATGTGGTTAGAAATCTTACTTTATTCACATGAAGCTACCATCTCATCTGCTTTCTATGGACAAAGCTACCAAGAACTAGTCGGTAAGAGGCCCATCAAGTGGGTGGCAGCTAGTGAAACCTTCTCCACTCTCAGTCTTGAATATCTCAGCGATACGGTGTACATGAAAAATACACTACCAAGACATTTTCTTCATTTTCCAGTGTCAGCCAGGGATGGTGTCTTAGAAAGGGCAAGAGTTGAAAAGGCTGCCAGTGGGAAGCTTGGTTAGAGTCAGGAAAAGCTCACAGCAAAGACAACCCTTGGAGCATAAGAGTGGAACCAACGAGCTATGAGTTAATGTGTGGCTTATTGCTTTGAGAGGGACCCTGCTTACCATGAAGACTATAATTACATGACTGCCTTATTGCTTTGAGAGAGTTCCTGCTTACCCCAGGGTTCAGTTGTACCACAAAGTAGACCTAGACAGACGTACTCCTCAGCCCATCTGCTTCTGGGTATAAAGACTCTAGGAAGGAGACCAGAGGAGACTGAGGTAAATAATTGGTGTAAAATAGTTTCAGCTGAGTTAAAACATTACCTCCAGGAAGATGGGGGGACAGGGGGTAGGGGCTCATGAGGCTCCAGAGGTAAACAAAACATCATAAGAAGACAGAAATGTGAAAGATTCTAGAAGGTTCCTCCCCAGCTCTATAGAGGAGTAAATACCTGCTGGGGAGGAGAGTGACTAGCTGAGCTGCAGAGAGGAGACCTGCTGATTATGAAGAAGACTAGAAGCTGTGCAGGGATCCCCAGGCCTGCAGCTTTCCTGGGTTGTCCTAGTGATGGGGTGTGGCTTTTGGTGGTACAGATGGTTGTTGTGAGTGAGTTATCCCTTCTCCTGTAAGTAACTCCTCACCCACACTGTTAGTGACCACAATAAACTCATTGGTTTATCAGAGATGGGGGAGGGGGATAGTCTCTTATAGAATGTAATGAACTCACATAGCAAGACAGGGATTGTCATTTCAGTACCTGCAGTATATTGATGGAGGTCTCCATTCATTGAAGATCCACTAAAAACTAGATTTAGATAGAAAAATGGAGACTCCGCAAGGTACATTAACATGCCTGTAGTTACATGCTCATTCTCCTCCTGGTCTTTGTGGTTCCAGGCCTGTGTCAGGGGCAGGAATGGGATGCTTTTTAATTTCAAGAATGTTCCCCACAATTTCTTCAGAGTTTCTTCTTTGGTATTCTCTCCACCACCAAATTCTTCCCAGAGTATTCTCCCTCGGTGTATAGCAATGCCAAAAATGCCTTCGTGGTGTGCAGTGTGACTTTTCAGTCACATAGACTGCATGTATTCAGGAAGGCTGTTGAAATAAGATGTTATTTATACTTTGTAGACCTCAGCTTAAGTTGGGAGTTGCTCTTTTATCTTCTTTTACTTGATTCAACAAGTACTGCCGAGTTTCAAAAGCTAATTTGTTATAAGGCTAATGAAGAGTTATTTCTCATGGTTCCTCACTTGCACATGCCCCTGAAAAGGCGTTATCCATATATCCACTTGATCAGATGATTCCGTAAATTTGGAATGAGGCCTTTCCACCGTCCTCAGTGAAGGAATTGCACTGTCTCCTTCACTCAGACCTCCCCTGCTCTTTCTGGTGATGGAGGGGTACGGGCACTTCTAAGCTCTTGCTAATGGGAAGCTCACTGAAGGTTTAGTGTGATCTTACATGTAGTCCATGAAAACGTCCATGTGTAGTCAAACATGCTGGGATAGGAGAGTGGGAAGGGTTCCAGCAAAGATCCTTCTGCCTGCTACCTTGATCTACCAAACCTTTGACTTGCAGTTACAGAATGAGGTCCTACTGGACTTGAATGTTTCACACACTGTCCAGGAGCTGCAGACAGCTGAGGAGAAACCACCCAAAGAAAGACAGTGGAACCCTCTTCCAATCACCAATCAAATAAAACAGAAAGACATTTTGGTTCACATTGACTTCTAATCAATTAAATATTTTTAATTCTCATTATCTATATACTAGAATGTGGTGGATACAACTATAAATGCATAAAAGAATGGTTTTTTGATGGTAATTATATGAAACATACTTTTTAAATCTCCCTGTGTTTGTGTGTGTGTGTGTGTGTGTGTGTGTGTGTGTGTGTGTGTGTGTACCATAAAAAAAAAGCCATAAGCGGTCATGAACCACTTAAAAATAGATAGGCTCTGAAAAATACATCATTAGGTGACCTTCATATGAACATCATACCTCACTAACTCACACTGCGATAGGCTGACTGAGGAAGGCAGCCAGGCTACAGAGTGTAGACACCTCTTCTAGGCTGGAGACCTGCCTGATGTTACCACACTGACTTGTGTAGGCAACTAACTATAACACGGCATATTTGTGTATCAAGATGTATTTTAGCATAGAAAACGTGTGGTAAAAATACGATGCAAGACACACCTGTGTGGAGCACTAATCATGAATGAGTTCCAGGACTGCAAGCTGCTCTGAGGAGTCAAGGAGAGAGTCTACCGAGAGTGGACACACTACAGACTTTTGGTGCTTAGCATATGCTAAGTTTACGATGTTTCCTTCTCATTAATAACATTAAATTATTATAACTTTTTGTGTTGCGGGTGGTGGAGAGTGAGACAAGGTCTTGCTATGTAGCCCAGGCTGATCCCACTTATACCTCCTTCGCCCTGGGAATACCCTATGACGAAGAGAAACAATGAATTGGGAAGATGGCTCAGTGGGTGAAGGCCCTTGTCACCTAAGTTTAGTGACTTGGGTACCAAGCTGGGTTCCCACCTAAAGGTGGAAGGAGAGAACTGTCTGCATAAGGTTGTCCTTCAACTTCCACAGGTCCGCTGTGGCACGTGTGCCCGTGCACACAACACACATCATGCACATGCATACACAATTTTTAAAAATGTTAGAGTAGGCAGTGGGTAAGGAGGAACTCGCACAGGGTGAGAACGGGTGAGTTTGCTCCAGTTCTGAGTGTCCAGAGCAGACAGAGTCAAACTGAGGGATGAGGACAGAGCCCAATGGGGCAGGACCCACAGCGCTGTCATCAGTAATGAGCAGGCTAGCTTTCCTGAGTGGGAAGGGGAATCCTTGGAAGGCTTGCGATCTTTGACATGGCATGACACGATCTGGCTTATGTTGCTATCGAATCTCTGTAACTGGTGTATGGAAAACTTCACACAGCACAGGAAGGGAGGAGACTGGGGGAGCCATTGGAGGCCTGTGGTGGTGAAGCCTTATAGGCATCTGTAGAGCTGGTAGGAAGTGGTGGATGGATTCCAGGAAGAGCTTGCCAGCCAAGATGATACTGGTTGATATATCAGAGGTGGGGAGAGGGAGGGAGAGAGAGAGAAAGAGAGAGAGAGAGAGAGAGAGAGAGAGAGAGACAGAGACAGAGACAGAGACACAGAGACAGAGACACAGAGACAGAGAGAGACAGAGACAGAGATCTCAAGAATTGATTGCAAGTCTCAGTTCCTGCACAGCTGGAAGATGAAGTCTGTTGGTTGGAATGAGTAAGGACATGACAATGGAATGAAGGTTGCTGCTGGATTCAGTGGAGCACATCCAAGTTCTTAGTAGTTGGGAGGCTGAGGTAGGAGGATTGCAGGTTTGGACCCAGCCTGAGTCCTTGTCTCCAAATAGACAGGTAGCTTACAGCTCAACTATAGAGGATTTTCCTACTATACGCCAGGCCTGGGAGCAATCCCCAGCACTGACATCAACTAGTGATTAAGAATATTAATAAGCAAACATAATACACACAGTTTGGTGAATCCACACCTTCAGGCTGATTAAATAAACGACTACAACCTCACACTGACCTGCGATCTTGCCCAAAAAATAGTAGCCAGGGTTCTCTCTTCCAGTGACATAGGTCAGCTATGATGGCAAGGGGCTATTGACTGTGTGAGCTAAGGAGAGATGTGGGCTGCAGGTGGGATCTCTTATGTGTGAGAAACTACACAAGCGTCCTGGCTGGTTTTGTGTGTCAAGTTGACACAAGCTGGAGTTATCACAGAGAAAGGAGCCTCCCTTGAGGAAATGCCTCCATGAGATCCAGCTGTAAGGCATTTTCTCAGTTAGTGATCAAGGGGGGAAGGTCCAACCCATGATGGTGGTGCCATCCCTGGGCTGATGGTCCTGGGTTCTATAAGAAAGCAAGCTGAGCAAGCCAGTAAGCAGCACCCCTCCATGGCCTCTGCATCAGTTCCTACCTATAGGTTCCTGCCCTGTGTGAGTTCCTGTCCTGGCTTCCTTTGGTGATGAAAAGCAATGTGGAAGTGTAAGGTGAATAAACCCTTTCTTCCCCAATTTGCTTCTTCTTGGTCATAATGTTTTGTGCAGGAATACAAACCCTGACTAAGACAGCAGGACTCTCTTATGTGGTGAGAAGCTGTCCACTGTGATATTTGTCTCAAAGGCTGAGGAGAATGAACAAGGGAAGAAAAAGCTCACTAGAACACTAAGGTTTAGTTTCTACTGTTTTTTTAGCAATCACCAAAGTCCTGAATATTTCACAATTTAACTCCACCAACATGCTTTCTACAATTACCCCACTGTCTGTGGACTTTCCTGAGTTCCCAATAAACCACTGAGATATCACTCTGCCTCACATGTTGCTGACTTCACCAGTTTAAATGATTTTCAAACACATATGGTGACTGGAACTCCACACAAGCCCAAATATGAAACTAGGATTTTATTCATTGAATTTTCTTCCTTTGATTCCTTTTTCTCTACATAGCAAGTATTCGGAGTTTTGCTACATGTTTTCCTTGCACAGAGAGTGAGTGCTGTTATACACTATTTTTATTGAAACCTACACTGAATCCCTAGTAGGCTTGTGATCCATATCTTCAATACTTTAGCCATCTCTGGAGAGCTCGGTGTTAAGTTGATTGCTGCTTTACTCCCAAAGAAATCCATGTCAAGAAACTGATGACACAGGAAATTTTCCAAAAGACAAGAAACATTTCTTCTTTTGTCTTTCAGGGAGCCTTCTCCAGATAGCTGGACAAGCCCCAGAACCAACCCAGGTGCATCTGTCATTCCATAACCCCACCTCCAGGGTGCGCCCTGCAGCGTTTCGTTTTGAAAATTCTTTTTTCCACGATGACACTTGGGGACCTTGCATCCCAGACAATTGCTCTATCATTTGGGGACCTAGTGACGTTGCAAACGTTGACAAGTGTCATATTTTTAAGGGAGCAGATGACTTGAAAGATGCCTTAGACAATGTGAAAATCGTTATGGTTATTTTATTGTTTTAATTTTCCAGAACAGGGGTGAATTCCACACTGGCCTTGCAGAGTGGGAGTGTGTGGCTTCTGGAAGGGAGTTTGAATTGGTTTCAGAAGTCGAGGGTATAGTGGGTCTTCATTAAGGGCATGGTTGGAAGCACCCGCTGTTTCTGGAGGCTGTGGTGAATTGCTGCTTCTCTATTCTCCACCACAGGGAGGGCTTTGAGCAGTATACCGCGGGCCCCCTGCCTCTGCCTTCCTTATGTAAATCACCAGGCGTTCTGCTGGGTAGCAGTCCAACCCTTTTATGAGCTAGCTATCTCTGAGTTATCACACACTCAGGTGCAGAAATCAAGAAGCACGTGACGAGCCACATCTTCAGTGGGATTCTCATGAGAGGAAACCAGAGAACAAGGCTCCAGCTCCTCTGCTTGAACGAAAGCAAGACCCCACCGGGATTAAGACCGGAGAGGCCTGAGTACAACCTGTGACAGAGAGAAAGCAGAGCGCAATGTCTTCAAAAAACTCTGTGACGATGTGGGAAGGATTGCTGAGCTCCAAACAGTCCTTGACCAGTGAAACCAGAAAGCTAGCAAGCATCTGCAGGGTGTTAATTTTGTAGGCTCCATCTCCAAATACATTCTCTCGATCACTTAAATCCAATTCGGTATTTCAACCACTGCGATATACTTGTCAATTTCTCTTCTCCAGGTTCCAAGAAAATTTGCGGGCTGAGTCTTTGTTGTTGTTGTTGTTGTTGTTTTTCTTTTTTTCTTTCTTTCTTTTTTTCTTTTTTGCCTACTTCTGGCCTTTCAGAAATGCAAGGAATATTCAACAAAACTATATAAAATAAGCGCCATGCCTAAAAACCCATGCTTTAATGAGAAACATTACGATTTCCTTTTCCCAGTTCCAGATTTATAAATTACACCATTACTGTCAAGGATTGCAAAGATGAATGAGGATGTCTCTAGCCTGGAGAAGGATGTATCTAAATGAGGACATGAATGGCTTTTTAATTTCATAAAGAGGATGTATATTGCACTCAGCAATTTGCATTGCAAATATAATTAGGACAAAGACCATCCCTGTTCATTGCTGAAGAAAGGCTGGGGAAGCCTTTTCAAAGGAAGTTTTTCTTTCCCTAAACAGTTCTCAGAGTGTTGTCCAATGATCTTTATAGAAGTTTTATGGCCAGAGGGTGTGCAAGGCCTGAGCCAAGCCATCCATCTCATTGGACTTCCATCTGAAGAATGAGAGGGAAAAAAACAACAAGAAGTGTATCTTACTGTATGCATATTTACTTAGGTGAGGTTTTCTTTTTTGTTTTGTTTTTGTTTTTTAACAAAATTTTCTTTCTATCTAAATTCAAAATTTCCATCCTATTAGACATGGGTCATGTCCTCCTAGTATTTTATGCAAAACAGACATTAACATAACCACTAGATGGCAGTGAACTGGCAGAAAAATGTGGATCCTCAGGACGTTGACTGTGGTCAAAAGAATGGAGGTGAGGACTGGAGTCTCCCTGGTGCTCTATACCTGTCCCCTCCTTGGCCTTGAAGGACCATGGAAGCCATTGCCCACCTTCCAGGCCAGGGTTCTACAGGAATGCTGAAGGCCACATGAACAGAAAGCAGCAGGCAAGTCTCAGAGTAAGCCACCTTGTGTTCTGGAATCCGACAAGGCTAACTGTGACACTTGGTTGTATTTCTAATTAGTTATAGGATCTCAGGGAACTTTCTCAGTTTCCCTGCCATCTCTGTCAAAGCATCGAAAGCTCTTCCTTCTTTATAGGGCACGGTGACCAGGGAATGCCTCTCTGAAGAGCCTCTTGTAGGTAGGAGGGGCTTAATAAATGGCTTGTATAGAAGTTTCCCAAGTTTTAAGGATTTTTTTCAAACTTTTTATTTTTAATTTCTGAAAGCTTTAATTTACTTCCTCCACAAAGACCAACTGCAATCAAAGGGAGTGAAAGGTCAAGATTTTACTGTTTTTGTAACAAAATGAGCTTAGAACTGGAACACTTGGCCCTTTCTCCTCTTGTCGACTCCCAGTTCAAAATGTTTGCATCTCTTAATCGCCAGCATCCTCTTAGATCTCAGTCTCAGCACCATCTTCTTTGTAGATTTAGCTTTTTGTGGAAAATAGGCTTAGTCTGCCCATCATAGCCACTCTGTTTCCTGTCATAATGCCACTTTCCCTGGGCATACAAAGAATCCTTGCCCTTCTTGTACTGGGTCACCTTGTGAAGTTGGTGCTTTCCACACTTCTTGCAGAATGTCAGGAGGGTGTTAGGAACGTTCACCATGTTTGCAGGAATGCTATCAGCTCAGAAAGCTTTTTTCAGACTTTTAAATGATAAAATGTGAGTTATTTATTTGTGCTCAAGGACGGGGCATGAGGCACTCTATTCTCAAACACATTCCTATAGACAGCTCATAGTAAAATAAACTAAGTAATATATGCAAAAAAATCTGATCAAGTATTTCCTCCCAATGAGTAAGAATAGCTCTTGATGTTCAAAGTTTTGGGAAGATTATAATTGGGAAGATTATGATGTGACACCGGGGTTTCAACAGACAGTTCTACATGGTCCTCTGCAGTGCTTGTTAGTGTGAACACATAGCTGAGGGGGTGCTGGGAGGAGGTAGCTATTCACTCTGCTTTCCTTTCATGCAATGGCTTTCACTGCCCGATTTTGCTTTCAGAACTCACACCTGGCAAAACAGCTTCACAAAAAAAGCAGGAGAAAGATAAGTGATTTCTGGACTCAAGCACGGGAACTCTCAATAAGAAAAGAGGCGTCTGTTAGAGTAGGCACCAGGCGCTCAGAATGAGAAGATGTTTAAAATTTTCCCTCCTGGTGAACATTATCTTCAAAGCATGAAGGCGCCATGGCATGTCCCCGGAAAGATAATCACCAACGTGACACTGAAGTGCCGTGAGTGGGCGGCTGTCCTGATGATGTCACGTTCAACTTTCTCCTTCTTGGCAACATGCTCCATATCATGTCCCTGTGACTATGCAGCCTCTCCTAGGCCGTCAACCCTTTGGGTCAGAAGCCACCCTTTCTCCTGTTTTATTTTCTTCTTTCATTGTAATCTCCAGGAAGCTTATAGTTGTACAGATATTAGATAAACGTGGGGCTTTTAGCTTTATGTTGGAAAAATTCTGGCATACCAGTTAAGATATTTTCAGAGTTAGACACATCTGGGAGCTACGTGAACTCTTTCAGCAAACACTTCATTATGTATGACTCAGAGAAGGAAATCGAGCCTCAGCATTTGAAGGGACTGGAGGCAAAGCTCAGACAGTGAGTGAGGCTGAGTATAATTGGGAGGTGGGTTTCTCCTGTGCGTTTTGCACACACGAGCTAATAAAAAGCCATCTACACATAGTAGGTCAAGTTAAAAGCAATTCCAGCTGTGTTGTTGTCATCAGAATTCATGGCATAAGAGTTACTTGCCATGGGAAAATGTTAATAGGAAATCAGCCCTATGGGTGAGCAGTTAATGAGAGCCGCTAATGATCAGACAGTGAATGTCAACCAATCAGACGTCAGTCAAGTATTGGAACTACAAACAGTGAACCCAATGACACCCTTGAGCCTGCAGATAAGCCCAGTTCTTCAACAAGACGATCCTGGCTTTGGGCTGAATCTTCTCCTTTAGCTCCTTCTGCCAAGATTCACATCTAAGTCAGTTGGGCTCTCTGCCCAATGCTCTTGGATTTTCTGCCTCTCCACACTTCATGTCACAGTAAAAGTTACTCATCCCCAGGGTCCATCAGGCTGGGCTAACACCCTCTGAAGGCATCTCCACTGTCACAGCACACCTTCTGGAAAAACATTTGGAGAGCTGTATTTTGTGTCTGTTCCTTCAAGAACCCTGATGGGTTTAAGGGAATGGAGACTTCTGAGTTGATTCTACTTACTGGTCATAAAAAGTGGGTAGATATTTCGTGTCACTTGGGAGTAAGCAAGGTCTAGCTGACTATAGGGAAGTCTGTGATAAGCACTTATAGAAAAGTAGCAAGGACTTGACTTTGTCACCTGGCCTACCCCCCACCTGGACTACACCTGTGGAGTCCCACAGATGGGACGGGAAACCAGCCTAAGCTTGCATGTTAGTAACCATGTATATAAGCATCTGGTGCAATTTCCATAGTTTGACCTCCAGCAAGTATGAAGACCTACTGCCATTTCATCTAATATGCCACTGTTGTGCATGGTGCCACTTAATGGGTTTCCAAATGACTGTGTATAAAAGTAAATTATTTTTCTGGTAACTGGTAAATCAATACCACTCCCCCCACTCCCAGAGGCATTATTTGGTCATATGGAAGAATGATTAAGAGAGGGTTGGTTTGCTAAATTTCAGGGATCCAGGGAGGGCTATTTTGAGGTTTTTGTTCTGTAAGCTTCACAGGTTCCTAAGGGTCATTTAACAGGAGGTCTGCAGGCTGAGGAAGGATGGCTGAATCAATGAATTCCTTGTATCTTCAGAAATGAAATAGCTTCCGCTGACTCTAAGAATCCATTTGTGCCAGGGGTTCCTATGTAAGTTCTTTTGTGTTTTCCCCATTAATTTCAAAGGAAACTGTATGAATAAATGTTTTTCAATGTCTGACTGCAAAAATATAACACAAGCTGTCACATCTGTTATCCATGTGAGTGACTAGGTTAATTTTCCAACATGCGTTTGGCCACAGTGGAGATTATGTATCACAGTCAGGCATGTATAACTTGGTAAAAGTCCAGCTTCATAATTTGTCATAATTTTTGGCATATTCAACTCTCCAGTTACTTGGAGAGAATTTTTCTAAACGACTTTTTCGAAAACTCAGCCAACAGACTCACAGCTAACACAAACAAGAGTTCCATTGTCTTTGTTGGGTGAATTCTGTTCGACGTGTGGTCTATCACTTTGAAAACCTCTCTCCTGCAAAGCAAGTGGTAGTGTTTTCCTATGGCAGGGTTATCTTTTAGTTGACTGTTAATAATCATTTCCTTGGGGGTGCTTTGCTTACATGTGTTTGTTATGATATACAGGTTTTTATTATAGTAAATTCTGGGTATGGTGAATAGTAGAGAAAATGAAGCAGTGTATCAGCCCCTGGCTTTGACTTTCACCAGCTCATAAGCAATATTCTTTCTTCTGTATGGCCCCCCTCAGCCCTTTCCCACTCTCTGAATTTCTTTTATGTGATTTAAAATGTCATGGTGACTCTGAATATTAGATAATATCTATGTATTATATGCACATCCATGTCTATTATTTTTTAAAGAAGTAAGGCCTTTACATGTTAAAGGTTGCTTCCATATCAATAAGCATGTGTCTTCCTCCCATGTAATTCTGCACAGTTGTCGGATATGCAGTCTTCCTTGAAGTCACTAAACATGATCAGACACTTAACTGTATTGATATACTTAAGCAGGTGTATTATTATTCTTACTGGTGTCAATACTGTCCTGTATTTAGCCCATGGGAGCTTAACACATATCAATTCTGTTTAGTGAGATCTAATAATTATCCCCCCACACACACACACACACACACAAGATGCGGGAGGAGACGCGAGGGAGCGAGTGGGATTCAAACCCGCTGGGCAGACAGAGAGCGCAGAGGGCCCCGCGCCCTCTGCAGGCGGATGCCTTACGGGCTGCGCCACCGCCAGTTCGCTGGGATCTAATAATTCTTAGTACTCTCTTTTACCCTTGGTTTGAGATGACTAAGTCCTGCTGAGTCGTATAGTGAGGCAGCACTAGAACTAGGAGAATACCACTTGCTGTGTGCTGATTGCTATTACGTCGTCGGGCTTTGTTGCTAGACCTTCCACTATGCAGAATTGGGATGAACATAGTGCTTTGTAAAGGTAAAGCCTGCTAGGGATTTGGGCTGTGACTTCTCCTTTGAGTTCAACAAGGAACAACTATCCTCTTTTCTCCTACACTCAAAACATGGGTGCTGGAGAGAATTCTGTACTTATTGCACATGGCATCAACAACATGTTAATAATAATAAAACTATTACTCCCACCAACACCATGGCTGCTTAACAGCATTTCTTGGTTGCTGTCATTAGCTGTTCCCCTTTCACTTGTGGCCTAGCATCCTAGATCTGGACCTGCCTCAAGTCAAGTCATTCTGTGGAGATCCCTGAATGCCACACCCGCACCCAGATTTGTAGCTAAGCCCATCTGACTAAGTGTATTGATAGATTCTTAGGGCTCATATTTTTGTTTTTATTAAGTTCTGTGAAATATTATATTTTTCTTCCTTAGTTTCAAGGCATAGTTAGAGAAGTTAGCTTTTATCTCTATTTAATAATTTCAATAATTTTTATGTGCACGTTAATCTTTCCATTTGTTTCAAATACAAAAAAACACTAGCATACTTAAATTTTAAAGGAAAGTGTATGTGTGTGTGTGTGTGTGTGTGTGTGTGTGTGTGTGCGTGCGTGCGTGCGTGCGTGTGTGTTGTGTCTTATTTGCTTTCTCTCTTAGGCATATTTAGGGATGCTTGCTTGCATTTTCATTTAAGGGTATCTCTGATTTTTAGCCTTTATTTTCATTTTTTATTTTCATTGTTAGTAAATTCTCAATGAGACCTGCCCCTTGACTCTCCTGGCAGTCATATTAACCATTATTATGGGGTTACTGCATGCTTTTCAGAAATAATGCATTATCCTCTAAAGTCTGTCTGAGTGGCCACCTGTAGGCAGGGCCTTCTTATCATCCTGATGACATGCATGTTTGCTTACAGCAGAGAGGACAGGAGCCACCTGCTGCTTGGTCTCCTTACTGCTGAGGATTAAGGGAAAGCTAGACATTAAGAAGAGAGAAGCTGGTTGGAAAGAAGAGCTATTCAATTCTTTTATCTGACAGTAGAGTCCCTGGCATGTTTTTCTATTTATTGACTGGAAAGAAAAGATGTTATGTTTAGGATTTTGCAGTGCTCTTTTCCTTTTTAAAAACTTACCTACTATCTTAGTCACTGTTCTGGTGCTGTGGAGAGACACCATGACCAAAGCAACTTTTATAAAAGAAAGCATATAATTGGGGTCTTGCTTACCGTTCCAGAGGTTGGTCTATTATCATTATAGTGGCAAACATGGCAGCAGGCATGTCCCCTGGTGACCAAGCACTCAAATATATGAGCCTGTGGGGGGACCATTCACCTTCAAACCACCATACCTCCATAACTTTTGCTTCGATAATTTGCAAACCAGTTATATGTGTGTACACATGCGTGTGTGTGTGTGCATGTTGAAGAGCCTTTATCCAGTTCATGCACATGTACACAAGATGTGTGCACATTGCTAGATGAGTGAGCGTTGCCTGGCTAGACTGAGCACAGAGCATGATGCATTCGGGTTCCAAGTTTTCATTTTCATTTTTTTCTCCCAACATACTATTTTTTTTTATTGATTATTTGGGAATTTCACATAATACTCTCTGGTAAAACTCACTTCCCAGTGCCTCTCACGTCTGTCCTTCATATTTGTGACTCCTCACCCCAACTCCCAAAAAAGAAGAAAAAACAAAGACCAAGTACAATTCGTGTTGCCCACATACTCACTGGAGCATGGTCAAACTCCCCCTTTATTTTTTTAATTAATAAACTGAGCTTCATGGAGTCCAAGATTTTCAATAAATTAAAGATCTGTGCTCTTCAGGGCCAGAGAAACTGTTAGAGAGTAATACTGGAGCTAAGACCATTTGGCTAGTGCATCAGTTTCATGTGTCATTGTCTATGTTTCTGTCTTTATAAGGAAATGTTTGAGGCAGGCTGACATTATTAAAAAAAAAGAGAGAGAGAGAGAGATGTATGTTTAACTAATAGTTTTGAAAACAGAAAGTTCAAGATTGGATGGCATAGTCGGTTGCCCTCTGGCAAGTTCCTAACCAAATATAACATCAAACTGAACAAGAGATCACAGAAAAGGAAGCCAGAGATAGAGGCAAGGGTCAGGCTCCTGTTTTTATAATAAGTTAGTCTTGTACAAACTGAGTCTGGGCTTCTATAGAATTACCTAAATCCTTCCCAAGGGAACGTATCAATGATGTCAGTGATGTCCCACTAGGGCCTGCCTCCTCATGTCACTGCGCCGAGTGAGCAAGAGAACCCTGGAGAGGCGAGCTACATCTGAACCACACCACTTTATTATGTTTTATATATTGAAGTTTTCTTTCATATGCACATTTTTTGAAGAGTAATAAAAATATTACAAAAATCCACAGAGTGTTACAGATATTTCCAAGGTTTTCAACAATTATTGCCATATTTTATCTTGGTGTCTATGACTGAGACTGGTTTCTTATCCTACATGGCAGGTGTGGCTATGGAGTCCCAGTGGGAATATGACACAGTTTTGGGAACTCTCTAAGTTTCTTAATCACAGCTTCTTATCTCCCAGGTCCTACCCTGTAAAGAGGAATTATGTTTGAGATCTCAAAAGGTCTCATCTTTCTTATGTAGATCCATTTTGCTCTGTATTCATTAGTCAGCACAGAATTTATCTGCCTAACTGAAGAGCCCCATGTCTGTGTAGTACTTTTGTGGAGATCCTAAGAGGTCTTTTGAAAAATTGAAGATGGCCATTTCTAGTTCTTATCATTGAAGGGCTCCATTAGGATTCGTGGGCTATTATGGCAAGTGTTAGTATGTGCTAATGGCTACTTCCTGAATCTGATTTTTTAAACATGCTCCTAGACCCTCGTGTGTAAGTGGAACACAACAGTGGGTTTTTGTTTGTCTGTTTTGATGATTATAAACCTGGAATTACGTTTATGCATAGTTACTAAGTATTCTTCTTGTCATTTTACCCTACAATTAAAACTTCGAGTATTCAAGGGAAAATGGTTTTGTTTAGAATTTACTGACTTACTGCTTCAAGGCAGCTAGGAGAAATGCCACTCACAGTAGTTAAGTCCCTGGGGCATCAGTAGTGTTAACCCAGGATTTGATATTTTTTTGTGGATCCTGTTGTAGGAGGGGGTAGGTAAGAAATTAAGCTTCATTTTTTTTTCAAACTAATGCTTATAAGAAATAGTTTGGGTAAAGACTTACTTTTAAAGTATATTTCATGGAAACAAGAAATTATTAAGTTACTGCAACATATATCAGTTTTGAAGGTTGTGGGCTAGCAAATAAATTTCTGAGTGTGTGTGTGTGTGTGTGTGTGTGTGTGTGTCCATGTGTCTGTGTGTAAGTGTATGACATTCACACATGTTCATGCTCAAACATTTGTTGATCATGCTTCAGAAGCAGATGGCTAGCTTGGGACAGGGACTCAGGTACAGCCGTTTCAGGACATATGGAAAACTGGAGGTGAGAGGGACCCAAGGCTGAGCCATAAGCATTGCTGTGTCTTGCTCATGACTCTACGCTGGCATGGTGGTTCCAGCCTTTGATACAGGACCTTCCCTAAGGTTTCCATCAGCTGAAGCCATCCTTTCTGAATGAGTGAAGCTCATTGCAGCGGTGGGGCTACTGCTTTGATCAGAATAGGAGTGCCTGGGCTTTTCCTGTCTATATGAAGGAATGTGAATAACTCAGGGCACTTTTGAGAGATCCCTTGTTCCTCATGACATCCTTCAGAGGTGAGGGGGAGCCACCCCATGAGAAGAATCCCAGTGTAGATGGGCTGGTTTCCTCCTCCCCTTGTCCTCTAGGGAGGCTTCCTGCTGGAGACCTTTGAGTGGGACATCATTCAACTCCATGCTTCTGATAAATTATGCTGCCAGATTTAGGGTGAGCCAGGCTACTCTTCAGAACTGGGTGAAACAGGCTAATTGCAAACAGTCCTGTGTCGTCTGGCAGCTGGTGCTCTTGAGGGCCAGGCCAAAAAGCCTGGCCCTGTCTCCCACACTGTCTGGGGCCAGGATTAGTTTATGCTTGGCTCCTATGGGCCAGGAATGGCTTGCTTCAGCATAACTGAAGGAAAGATTTTGTCGGCTTCTCCCCCCATTTCCCCCTGTTCAACTGCTGTCTCTGTTACTTGCTCTGAATTAAAAGGCCTGGATGGTTTTTACGTTTCCTCTATTTGACTATCTCCTGCTGACAAATGCAGCTTCAGACGAATGCCTTTTGCTGATGCTGCGTGTCTGTGACCAGTGTGCAAGTACGGCCTGAATCCACTTCAACATGTGGCCTCCACAACCTTGCTGCTAGCAGGGTGTTCGATGCTCAGTGCAAAGAGAAAAAGGTCCTCTGACCCCCTTTGCTTGCATCCAATGAACCTCTCTGCAGGATTCAGAACACAGGGGTCTGAACAAAGATGCCTCTGAATGCTGAGCCTGGCCAGAAAGCGCTTTACAGCAGCAGGAGGAGAGTTCCTAGTCCAGCTTCACAGATCCCCAGGGTTCAGGAAGTCTTCAGGTTTCTCTAATTTTGCTTTCAAGTGGAAGTTCTGGGATAACAACAGAGACTTGTGAAGCTAAAGACCAGGATGTGGTACATTGAGTAGACACATGGCACGCATTCTCCTTGGGGCTCAATCATAAGCAAGTCTGTTATAGCCCTGTGGATCTATTTCCAACTATTAATAGCAGCATTTCTCCTTTACTCATGGATAGTCTTTCTATAATTTCAGTTGCCTATGATGAACTGTGGTCTAAAAAAAACCCTAAAAATAAACCATTCATAAGCTTCAGATTGCACATTCTTCTCTGTAGCATTTTGAGACGCGGCCCTGTCCAGGATGTATACCTGTGTGTTTTCCAGTGTGTTCGGGCTGCACATGTTACTCATTTGATACATTCAGCTAGCAGTCTGGCTTCCCTTGTGAGTCTAGGTAACCCCCTACTTTACCTACAACATCTTTAAAGGTGATAACAATAGCAGTTCATCTAGGGAAAAGATGAAGTGGCAATTCCTGGTTTCTTTAGAAACTCGGTTGTGTCATGTGATGTGTTTCTGGGAGCTGTCTTGTGAGAGGATGTTTTGCTGAAGCAGACAGGTGAGAGTGCATATGATGTTTTGCTGGAGCAGATGCTTGAGAGGCGTGTGATGTTTAGAAAGAATATAAATATAAACCCACAGACAGTGAGAGGGCACTCTTGCCTCGCTGTGCCTTGCAAAGCTTTGCTGATGTCACTTCTACGCTGGTCTTCACTGGTCTTCACTGGTCTTTGCTGACCTTCGCTGGTCTTCACTTCATAGAGAGACATGCACCAAAGAATTTCTCATGGCATTCCAACTGATTCTTGCCACTTCTGTTGACTCGTGTGAAGCGGTAGTATGTGACCTCTCCAGCGGGTGTGCATGCACTCCTTGCTACCCAGTCAAATGTTTTGGATTCAAGAATGAATGACACACATGTGGCCTTATTTTTAATATGCCATAAGCAGCTCAATGGCTGGGCACATCTAAACCTCCCCTCCGATATTCCTGAATTATTACTTACTAAACCCTATTTTTCATCCTGGCTGTCACAGGCCCAGGCCTGCAGACCTCATGGGCTACAACACCTGACTCTTAACATCTTCGCAGTATCTCTGTCTGTCTGTCTGTCTGTCCGTCCCTCTCTCTCTCTCTCTCTCTCTCTCTCTCTCTCTCTTTCTCTCTCTCTCTCTCTACTACTCTTCTCAGGCTGGGACCTTTTCCTCTCCTTCCTCCCCCTGCAATAGTGACTCTCCTCCTCCCTCAAGTTCCTTGACTGGGAACCCCAAAGTCCCCACTCTGTCTCAACACCCAGCCATTGGCTGCCAGCAACTTTAATTACCAGTTAGATCCAGCTGGGGGCAGGGATTGTCAGTGCCTCTCACACACAGGTATTTGAGTTCCCGGAGTAATTTGGGAACACAATTAACATAATATAAGCAATAAACCGACTCCACAGCACTCATGCCAATTCTGCAGAGCCTTGCAGTTTCTGCTGGATGGAGCTGCTGCTGCTGCTGATTTGTGTTTGGTGTTCGCTATTGGACTGGACTGCTAATATCCTAACAATGAAGATTGGAATTGCCCCCGAAGAACTACTTCTAAACAGATTCGCAACCCCTTTTTCCTATTAACCTTTCTCTGCTACCTCTGGTCGGTGGGCTGGAAGGGAGGTTGAAGCATTTAAGAACCCTGATTAAAGTAGGTTTTGAAAAATCTAAGCCTAAAAAGAGATGTCGGTTTTTTTTTCTTTCAACATTAAGCTTCTCAATAAGGGAAGAAAATCATGTAATGTTAAGATCATCAGTATACAATATTTAAAGAGGAAGAGACCACATTCACATGACTTTTCTTACAGCATGTTGGAATAATTGATCTACTTTATAGCTACAGTTGTCAATCTTTCCCTGGGTCTATGTTATAAATGAAGCCTTATTATAAGCACATTTATATAAACATAACATCTTGTGTGTAGAGTTTAACTCTGATCACTGTTTTAGGGATCTTAGATTCTATCCCCCAAAGGATAAGGGGGAGACCACCGATCTCATGCACCACACTGCCTAAGTTCTCAAGTCATTCAAAGATGAAGGAGTTGTTCAAACACTCAACGTTTGTGTGAAAAGTCTTATGGACCACTCCTTTTCTCAGCATGCATTTCAGTGTTTTTCTCCCACATGTATCTCCTTCAGGAAGTGTGGGGAGAGCCCAACTGGGAAAGGGTGTCAGGTGATAGTGCATGCCTGCTGGAAAAAGTCTGGCAGGAGCAGAATCTGCATAAGGCTGTTTACTAATGTGAGACTGGCTATCCCAGTAAGAGTTAAGCATCTTGTTTTTCTAAATGCTTTGTCATCTGTGTTAAAACAGAGGAAAATATAACATTTTATCTAACCTTTTCTTCCTGTGAATATAATCACTGCCCTCCACACACACTAGCAACAGTCATTTGTCCCGTTTGTAGCAGCAGCCAGCGATTCTGTGGGAAAACAGCTGACACACTTTTGTGTGTGCCTGGGTGCTGATGTTAAACGTGGATGCGCCCAGGTGTGTGTGTGTGTGTGTGTGTGTATGTGTGTGTGTGTGTGTGTATGTGTGTCTGTGTGTGTGTGTGTGTGTGTGTGTGTGTGTGTGAAGGGAAGAGGGGGAGACAGTTTACAATGATGACATGCTCCATGTGGAAATTGTTGCAGCCGTTTCTAGAGCATAGTTTCTTCATTCATGGTCCCCAGACCCATCTTCATTTCATGTTATTGTTTGACACTAAAGAATTAACTTATTGTTATAATTATTAAAAGTTGTTAATTAGGAAGATCAGCTACCTTTGTTAAACAGCATATCTCAAGTCAGTCATGCGCTTACAATTCTCTCAAGAGTAGAGTTACTTCCTTTTAAGCCCTGGATTGCCTTGAGTTACTAAGTTCATCTGTTCTGAACAAATGAGGGAAAAGGGAAGAGAGAGAGAAGCCTACCCTGAATGTGTGGAACTTTCAGAAGAAAAAGCCATGGCAGGGGAAGCTGCAGCAGAGCTGCTGCCGGCCTCCTGTGATTGCTGAGGATGCAGTGTGGGCAGTTTTCTAATGGAACATTTTCTTGCTATCACAGGGAAACAGCACAGGGCTGGGTGGGCTCTGATTTCTGGAGCTAAAATCTTTATCTCCTATTAC
Organism: Arvicanthis niloticus; assembly: GCF_011762505.2. Classification (NCBI taxonomy): domain Eukaryota; kingdom Metazoa; phylum Chordata; class Mammalia; order Rodentia; family Muridae; genus Arvicanthis; species Arvicanthis niloticus. The sequence continues at coordinate 49,046,300 of NC_047678.1, forward strand.
CACAAGCAGAAAGCACAAATGGAGTTCCATCTCCTCCAGGCTGGAAATTCAATTGAAAAAAAAAAAAGAATATTTGTGCATAAAAACAAATATGTGGACACATACACACACACACATGTACACATACATGTACATAAACATGTATATACACATTACATACACACATTTACATACATATATACACACACATGCACACACATATACATACATACACACATCACTCACACACATCACACACACACATATGTACACACACACACACACTTGCTACCAAGGCTGAGGAAATCTGAATATCAATAGGTTATATTCATGTCCACTTCCTGGTTTTGATTACATCATAAAATAGTCATAAAATATTAACAATGGGGGGAAATAAGTAAAAATATGCCAAAGACTCCTTTCCTTTCTTATTGCTGCATCTTAACTTGTATTTATCTCAAAGTAAAACTGTTTGTTTATTAAAAAAAAATCATAAAAGTAAAAAGAAAAAAGTACATGCTGAATTGTATGATTTTTTTAAATTTCTAAATTATTGGCATGTTATCACAGCAAATAAAAAAAAATGAAAGAAAACAAGGGTTCTAGTTGCTTCCTTGTTACCATAATAAATCACTGACAGAGCAAAGAGAGGGAAGGAGGACTTCACCTCATTTTTCATTTCCAATAACAGTCTGTTCTTAAGGGAAGCCAGGGCAGGAACCTGTGGTCAGGCACTGATGCAGAGACCACAGAGGAGTGTTGCCACCGGCTCACCTTCACGGCTTGCCCAGCTTGCTTTCTTCTTCAAATCAGATGCCTGGTTCACAGCAGGCTGGTCCATCTCACATCAATCATTCATTTAAAAAATAAATGTACCTCAGGCTTGCCCACAGGCCAATCTAATGGAGGTAAATTCCTTAAGTGAGGGTCCCACATCCCAGGTGACTCTAGGTTGTGACAAGTTGACAAAAATTAACCAGCCACAGGTGTAGCACGCTTTGCTTTGTAAGGTCAGAGGCTGTACTGTATACACTAAACCAGTGACCTAAACTAGAGTGAGCTTCGATATGTTAGCCAGGTTTTTAGTTATTTTGTACAAATCATATTGAAGAGGAACTTTATCTTGATTGGGAGAATCCAGACAACACTAAAGCTTTTATAACTATGCTGGGGAAAAACAATGAGATTAGATAAATCAATTATCCTTTATGGTTATCATAAAGACACTGACATAAAGGTATGTGCATGTTTGTGGCTCAGGGATATAAAAAGGGTGAACTAAGAATAACTGTTAATATTTTCAAAGAAAGTATGGGATAACAGTATTGGATATGAAGTGCATGAAGAGAAGCTCTGCTGTCTGTCTGTCTCTACCATCTGCCTATATGTCAGTCTATCTGTCTACCATCTGCACACTTACCATCTATGTGATATGTGATCCATGGCATTATTCAGAGGATACATTTTGAACTCTTCGAGATAACCAAATTAGTTTCTATATATTCTATCACATTAGACATTAAAAACAATAACACACGGCTTCCATAACTACAGCACACTGTTAGGACCAGAAAACAGACACAGATACAATCCACTAGCCTGGCAAATGACTTGTTTTTAAAAAAAAAAAATCACACAAAACTCTAGTTTGGGAGTTATTGTATGAATAGCTAACCATCATGGTACTTTAAAAGTGTTTACAAGAAACATACCGGAAACTGGAAACAACTCGATCTTGGGTTCCTTCTCTGTTTTTACTTGGTCCTGTTTCTCTTTGGCTCAGTGGCCACGACAGAGCAATGAATCACTTCAGATGCTTTCTGAAGCACATACAGGACATTATAAGGCTGTAAGATAGATAACTTGCAGTAAAATAATTCTGAGCCAGGCTTTGACCACAGGGTAATTAAACTTGTGTAAGTACATTTAACCTGTCAGAGTCCCTGAGATGCAGTGAATTCTTGCCTCGGCACAGCCAAGTTACACAGACAATCTCTACTCAAGGGATGGTGTCATAGTCACTTGTTGCTGTGATAAAACACCAGGACCAAAAGAACTCATCAACAAAGAGTTGGGTTGGAGTTACAGTTCTAGAAGGTTAGCTTCCATGATGGCGAGGTGAAGGAACGGTTGCTGGAACCGCTGAGTGTTCACATGTTGAACCACAAACAGGAAACAGAAAGAGTAGCTCAAAATGACAGGATTCCTTTGAAACCTCAGAGTCCACCCCCAGTGACACACTTCCACCAGCAAGGCCACACCCCTAATCCTTCCCAAACAGCCACCAACTGGGGACCAAGTATTCAGGTGTTCAAGTATGGTGGCATCATAATACAAAACGCATTTTGTCTAACTTCACAAATTCCCATAGGATCATGATCTCAACACTGTTTTAAGTCCAATATTTCTTCTGAGACTCAATAGAATCTCTTAACAGAACCACTGAAAACTAAAACAGCAAATTGTCTACTTCCGACACACAGTGAACATACATGACGGTCCCAAAGGGGATGGGCGGGGGGCGGGGGGGGGAGGAGGGTATAGTGAGAAAATGCTGGACCAAACCAAGATGGAAATGCTGCAGGGCAATCTCCAAAACCTGCAACTCCTACAACCAGTCAAAGGCTTAGCTGGTTCCACCCTTAGCTTTGATACCGTCTCTATCACCTCATTCCACCCCCTGATGCAAAGCTTTACTTGGCAGATATCCCACAGTTGTGGCACCCTCAGAATCTCGGGGTCTCTAACGCAATCCAGGCTTCACCTTCACAGAACCACACAAGCAATCAGTTTTCCTGTGTGATCCTGAAAGAAAAGGGGACTCCCTTTAAAGTGCCTTCCACAGAGAGCAGCACAGACCAGGTGACATGTCCTTTCCATGTAATTCAAATGGAATTTGGGTCAGCTTAGAGAAGGGGCCACAGCCTAGAGGAGGGGCCACAGCCTGGAGGAGGGGCCACAGCCTAGAGGAGGGACCACAGCCTAGAGGAGGGGCCACAGCCTGGAGGAGGGGCCACAGCCTGGGGGAGGGGCCACAGCCCCTAGGAAGTGAGAGAAGTCAAAGGAAAAGGCTGGGTCAGCTGTGGAATCTAGGAGACTGGCCAGTGATGTTGCAGACACTAGAGGCCTGATGAGGCTCAAGCTGAGTGGAGCCTACTGGTGGCTTGGCATCAGCTTAGCATAGGCAGTTTATGCAGCCCGATGAGAACAAAGTCAGACCCGACTTTATGGTAGGGCAACTTCACTGCCTTTGAAAAGGCGCAGGGGAAACTCTCCCTGGGGGGCAGTTCTGGATTTCATTTAAGTAAGATGCCCTCCACCTGTGGCTATTTCGTTTGAAATTCTAGTGTACACAGTAACATTCTCTTAAGTCCACACTCTGCTTGTCGGGAGTACTGACCACCCTTGCCCCACTTTCTAGAATGTTTTTATGGTAGACAGTCCTGGAGAGTGAAACCCACTGACTACGGAGTGTGACCAGTTGCTATGGAGATCTGCATCCTATGGTTTGAGCTTCCTCTGCTTGTTTTCGAGCATGCTGAAGTTTCAGGACCTGCCTCTGCATCGTCCTGTGAGAACTGTGGCACCCACATCAATACTGGTACTCTGGCTACTGCATGGTGAGGAATAAATTATCATCTGTCTCTTATCCAGGGTACTCATGTCTGTCAGCTCATGTGTAGCAGCAGTGGACGAGTGTAGTTTCATTGCTTCTGTGCCGTCAGAATAGAAGCAAGCACGTCAAGGGAAAGTTGATGATAGCTGATGTCTCTAGACAGTGTGGTGGCTCCAAACTGTGTTGAAATCCTCAGAGGAAATGGTTTGCACTAGATGCTTTCATAAAGCCCCAGTAGACCACACTAAAATCAACTTGGAATCACTCGTGGGAGCAGCCCACAGTGCTGAACCAAAAAATAAGTGGTTAGTGTCTGACTTTCCAAGGAACCCAGGGGAAGAAAGTAAGTAGCCAAATTTCCCAGGCAGAACAATTTCAACCACCATGGTAATGAAACATCCTCTGGAGGGTAACCTGCATGATCTGGGCATTATCCAGTCAGTTGCTTCTCTCTGGTTCTGTCTCCTCACCCTGCCTCAGGAGAAAAGTACCCTTCAAGTGACATAAATGTGCTTCTTTTCATTGTTTGCTCTGTGTTTGCTTGCTTGCTTGCTTGCTTATTTGTTGGAGGGGGTGTTTTGTTTTCAATCTGTCTATTAAAAAAAAAAAAAAAAACCAACCTCTGCCACTAAGTTAATCACAGACACTGCATTTCAAGGGAACAAAATACTCCTGACTGCTAGAATCACAGATAAAAGCCAATTAAGATCTTTAAGGTAACTTCCTTTAGTCTTGCTCTGGTCTTTTGACACAGAGTAAACGGGGATGGATTTGGAGCAGATCAGTGAACATCTTGTGCTCACTGTACAAACCACTCTCCTGCCTACCTACTTATGAAGACCATGGACTGCTCACTTGAGCAGCTCTTACTTTCATGAGTGAGATACTCATTTCTTAGCTGATGAAAGGTTTGGAGCTGAGGGTGTCCATCAAGGTCCCTCTCCTGAACTGTTTCAGACACAGTGACCAGGGGCATGGCCCTATTTCTGGGTCAGTGTTGAGAGGCCAGGGTGAAAGGAGTGGACTGGTAGGGACAGGACAAGACAGAAGAAATACTGTTCCTCTGCCCTTCAAGTTAAGACAGACCTGAACCAGGCTTCAGAGCTTCTAAGGAACAGACTCTCAAGTATTACACCTTAAGTTCAGTTCCTTCCTCTTGGGCAGCTTCCAGCCCAAGGGTCCACAATATGTTTCCAACACATCATCTCAGTACACAGGCTTAGAGAATGTTTCCTGAGAAACTAAGCTACGGCAGATCTCGCTTATAAACCATGGAATAAAACAAAAGTTCACTCAGAAAATGTGCTTCCAATGCCTACTGCGCTTTTAAACGCAAATGTTTTTGTTATCTGTAGGTTTAACAGCTCATTCAAAAATATCTGTAAGCTCAACAGACTTATATAGCTGCTCCAGACACTGATGATTACGTTACAGACAGTCTGTTAATGTTCTCCAGCTTTAGTTTTGAGGACAAAGCAGAAAGGAATAAAGAGAATGAAAGGGCAGCTAATATTTTGATCTGTGACCTCCAAGGTCATCTGGGATGAGAGACAATTCTTACAAAGCTCCACAGTAAATCAACCACAAACCTGTATATCCTCTTCAAAGGGACCCCAAAGGCCAAAATCAGATAAGACAGTCATGACGCACAGTTTATAAATTAGGAGTTATCTAACTTCAAGATGCTTACTAACACTAGGCCCACCTCAGTCTATGCCTTCCCAAAATCTTAATGACCACAAAACTTCCATCCACGACATTTCATTCTCCTCTCAGAACTAAGTCGTCTGCTTTGGAGTAAATAGAATTTGAAGCTTCCTCTGTTATTACTGGAAAAAAAATCTTTATGCTGCTGAATTTGATTTAGGTCTTCCTTTACTCCTCTTAGGAGCCTGAGGCCCCAGAGAATATGCCCTTCTGATCACCTTCCCCTGAGGGCATCACCAGGCAGCTGATGAACGAGAACTGATCATCTCCGAATCCATTTCTTATCTGTATTCTATCCTGCTTCTTGGGACTACCAGGAAAATAAACAATAAAACAGAGCTCTCTGCCCTGTCTTAGGTAGGGTCACCATTGCTATGATAAAATGCCATGACCAAAATAACTTAGGGAGAGAAAGTATTTATTTGACTTACATTTCCACATCACTGTTCACCACTGAGGGAAGTCAGGACAGGAACTGCAGCAGGGCAGGAACCTGGAGACAGGGGTTGATGCAGAGGCCACAGAGGGATGCTGCATATTGGCTTGCTCCTCATGGATTGCTCAGCTTACTTTCTTATAGAACTAGGACCATCAACCCAGTGATGGCCCTCCTACAATGGACAGGGTCCTCTCCCACCAATCACTAATTTAGAAAATGCTCTACAGGTTTGTCTACAGCCCAATCTTATGTCGGCATTTTCTTAAATGGGATTCCCTGCTCTCAGATGACTTCAGCTGTATCACATTGATATAAAACCACCTGGTACATGCTCCTTGACAGGTCAAGTCATAACAGTCTCTTGTTTTCCTGCTTTCTTTCCTAATGAGTAGAACATTTTCTTCTTCATGCCAGTTCCACTGCTCTGTCAAATTTTCTAATCACTACTTAAATGGGTGTGGCTATGATAGCCTCTTATCCCGCTAGGATTTTTTATGTTGTTTGAATTTTCAGTGTCCGCTTGCTTCAATGGCTTGGCTGGTCATGTTTATTTCTTCCAGAATTTAACTTTTCGGAGTTGGTGAATTCTATGCAAGTGTGTGGGGTGTGTGTGTGTGTGTGTGTGTGTGTGTGTGTGTGTGTGTGCATGCATGATCATGTGGGCACACATAGTAGATTCAAATGTGCATGCACATGTGTACATGTATGTGTGGAGGTCAGGGGTCAACCTTAGGTGACTTATCTCAAGAGATACACACATTGTTTTTGCCCTTTTTATTTCTTCTATTTATTTGTTTGCTTATTTGTTTTTTTGGCAGGGCCTCTCATTGATCTTGAGCTTGCCAGTTAAGTTATACTGGCTGCCAGCAAACATTAGGAACTACCTGTATCTACTTCCCTGGCCCTGAAATCACAAGATCAGGTCATCCAGCTTTAATTTGTGTTCTTGGGATCTAACTCAAGTCCTTGTTTATACTAAGCCATCTCCCTGCTCTGGTCTTAGTGAATTCTTGTGCAAACAGAATCACCACTGACTTGTGCACAGTAGTATGCTCGTGGAACTACTTTTTCAAAGACATACTAATAAGTAAAAACAAAAGCAACAGAAAAATCATTAGCTTATCTTAAATGTCCTGATGGAAATTTTACTGTGACTGAATCTCAGTTTTCCCTTGATATATAAATATGGTGATTGTTTTGTTGGTTATGCAGATGAACAATGAACTGTTTAATGTGTCCAAGAAAACTATACTGATCTTCTGTTTTATAAAGAGGAGCAGAGAGGTCATAAGCTACGTTGGCATGGAAACAGTTGTACATTGCACAACCTGTAAAGAATAGGTGTGAAGGAGACATGGTGGTAATGAATATAGTTGGTAGATTCACTTCCCTGTCTTCAACTGTAGTCTGAAAACAGAGAACAGACAATTCTAGAAACGACACTTTATTTTTCTAATCCAGCACATCCTTCTGAAGTATAATGAGATGTCTCATCATCTAGCTCTGTCCCAGCCAAGTTAACACATGTCCTTGTCATTGTAGCAACCTACACATGCTGCCTGCTCCTTAGCTTCTTTGTACTAGTCTGGATGGCCCAATCAGGTGATGAGGCATCACAGTGTTGAGCTCAAGTAACTCTGACAGTAGCATTAAAGTGGAAGAAGAACATGATGGTTAATGGTGAACTTGACTAGATTATAGAACGCCTAGAACATTAATGATAGATGCACACGTGGGTGTTTTGAGTGTGTTTCCAGAGACACTTAATGGAAGACATGGCTTGAATGTGAATGAAACCATCCAATAGGTTAGGAGCCTGGGCTGAATAACTAAAGAAAAAGAAAAAAGGCAGCTAAGCATTAACCCTTCCCTTTCTCTGCTTTCTGGTTGGGGCTGTGGACCAAGCCACTCCCACCACCATACTTTCCCCACCAGGAAGGACTGTGTGCCTCTAAACTGTGAGCCAAAATAAGCCCTTCCTTACTTAAGTAGCATTTGTCAGATGACAGCCATGATGAAGGTGACAAATTCAAGAGGCGATGCTGATAACTCAGATGAGCCAAAGTAAAGGCATGATAAGCCAAATGTAAGGAGAAAGGCAAACATTCTTGGCTTGATAAGGAAAGAAATATAATCATGAAGCCAGGCTGCTGTAAACAATACTAAGACCCAGAAAGCAAACTTGGTAGAAGTTGAGAGAGCTCAGCAGTGATCCTCTGGGAGTCCTGAGACACCTCTTGCAGATAAGGCAGAAAGGGCACTGTATACTCCAGTGACTCCCAGATTGAGGGCAATAAAAAAAATGAGAACCAGGGGAGGATGGTGAGTAGATATGCAGTACAGGTTGATGCTATACCATAGATATCAAGAAACTGAAGCCATCTTTTCTAATGATGCTACCAGCTTTCTGATAGCCACTCATGTGAGTCTAAAATCCATCAGTCTCCTGACTGCCATGATCATGTCAGATGCTTGTTGTTTCTAATTTCAACACATGGTGGCAAAATAGAATAGCTCTCTATGCTTGATATAGAGCGTTTGGTGATGAAATCATGTGTATTTAATCATGCTTAGGAGATTACATTTTTATACTACATTGAAGGAAGAAAATATTCTTGGTTATAAAAAATTAAAAGAAACACTACAGGGATTATTTTAAAGCCTTAGCCATATTGTTGTATCTGCAAAATTCATATTTTTCAAGAATGTCTGCCTTAACTTTAAAAGTTTCACTCCAGTCGAGTGAACTTTGAAATTTTCTACAGCTTCATCGTAAGTCTTATTAAACTAAATTCATTCTAGACAGCCAGACAGACAGGCTTTGCCTCTATCTACATGAAGATATGAAGGTGGGCTGAAACCTTGAGATCTTTTGTTATTCTGATTACTCTATCATTCAGACTTTTTAGTACATGATTTTGCCTGTGAGTTAAATGCTGATCTCAAGATAAATGTTCTACCTTTCACCACCCAAATTCCAAATGCTTTAACTTTGCTTCCTGTTTTGCCAGGTGAACCAGTGGAACCGGTTGCTGTTAATCAGACTCTTACACAAGGTCTAACATCCAATTGCCCCTTGTGATCAAAAGCAAACCAGATGTTTCAGGGTCTACTGAACATTTAGCCTGGCTACAGTGTGTCCTCACACAAAGGACAAATCCTTAGGTTGGAAGAGAAGTCTCAGAGACAATGAGTACTGATAGCACAAGCACAAAGACGTGTTTGTTTAAAAACTGCAGTTTCTCGTTGTTGTGTGCAGCAAACAGAATCGAATTGTCTTTTAAACAATTGATGCATTGCTTCACATTCCTGCTATCTTACTAATCTCCTCATCGAGTCTCAAAGCAATGAGTCTGAGAGTGGTGAAATAAATTTATCTTGAGACCAGCATTTAACTCACAGACAAAGTCAAGTGTTCAAACTCTCTCTCTCTCTCTCTCTCTCTCTCTCTCTCTCTCTC